>NC_135484.1:51852984-52156610 GCF_052094955.1 Ictidomys tridecemlineatus
AATCTGTGGAGGAAGGGGAGTCTAATAACTTACCTGTCTGTCCTATTGAGATAAATTCTGCTAATAAACCTAAATATCAATATGAACAGTTCCCTTTTGATGTATTCAAAGAGTTAAAATGTTTAAATGAAAGGAAAAATACAAGGTTTGACTCTACTGTCATTGAAACATTTTTATCAGTTACTATAAGTAGACCTAACTTAACTCTGTTTAAGTGAGCAGTCAAGGGTTATAAGACACAAATACTAATGTCATGGTAATAAATACTTTTATGGTATGGCTTTATGCATGGCCTTAAGAGGCCACCATGGTCTGGGGCAAAGGAAATAAAATAAACAAGTATTCAAAAGCTCCCTGGGGCTACCATGCTCTATCCTTTCCAATCCAAAACAAATCATTACTTATAACCAACCATGTGTGGAAACTGTTACAAGATTTACAATATTTAAAACAAAAAGAAAAAAAGAAAAAATAATTCTCCACAAAGTATATAAACTACAACACCAGATTTAAGAAAATTATGAAAGAAAAGAAAAAATGGTTACAATAGTTTTACTTACCTTGAAACTTCTCCTGGATCTCTAATTTTCCTGGCTTTATATTTAAAATGTAAATTACAGGACCTACAAGATTTACCTTATGAAAAACCTGTTAAAACAAAATAAAAAAGTGTCTCTTTTAAATCCAAACTGCTTAGCTAGCTATCTTACCTGTTTTCAGCCAGCTTTCTTAACCAGTTCCTCCCTAATGTTATAACATAGAAAGAGAAAAGTAGAAACATTCTAAAAGTATAAGCTTCTTTTTGAAAAAAAAGTTTTTTCTGAAAAATTTCACAGGCTTTCAACTGGCTCTTATCTGAGCCGAAAGTACATTTCGACCCGATAAAAAGTATTTCAGCGATGTAAATTTTTAAATATTCTATATAAGTTGATGTATTTTTCTGATTGGTCTTGTTTTATCTAACTATAAAGGTTTTAACAAAGGCCAATTTCTCTGGAGTTAACTCTCATATACATTCAAAATTCCTTTTAATAAATCATAAAAAGATAGAAACATGTTATATTGGGGATGAATATGATAATTATCAAGGACATATATCTGGCTGTATAAAACCTTTGATTTCAAGATCCATTATGGCTATTAAGTTCTATACCTGACATTTCCAATTATATAGGCCTGTCTTAAATCTATATATTATGTACTTGATATTAAATTGACACTTAAACAAATAAGTGTTCATCAATTAAAATTTAAATTAAAAAAATGGATCCAAATAACTTAATTCAAATCAAGTAATCAAATAAAAATATACATGTCTTTAAGGTTCTGGCTTATGGGTTTTCCTAGGTGACCAAACAATCACATCTTAATTTCTAAAAAATATATATAATATTCATTACATGTAAAATTTTTCTTCAACAAAGATGACTAATACTATAAATCATGTTTGTCTTATGTTTTTTGTTACAATTAAAGTAAGTAAATTAAATTTAACATAAAAGAAATTAACCTTCATAAGTATAGTTTCTTAAATACATAAATTAAAAATTACAGCTGATGCCAAACTGATCTCTCATTTTTTCCAGTTGTTAAAAAAAGGATACTGACTCCTTTCTTTATTTAACTCCTTCTTTAAAACAGGCTTTACAAAAAATTAGTAAAGATTATCAACAATAATGGTGGATCAACTTTCAATATCTAATGTGCCATTGTCATTGAAAGTTATTGTTAAAACACCTTATGCTTTCACAACAGTATTTGCTAATTATAATAAAAATATATTAAAATAATTACACTGTCCTCATTTTTTCAGGCTATGATATTTTGCCTTTCACTGACATGTATGCTCAATTAATTACTGATAATCATACCAAAACTTTATCCTTACCCGACCTGGACATTCATATTTTACACCTTAGTTATGAAAAAACTTCATATCTCAGGCTGGGGATGTGGCTCAAGTGGTAGCACTCTGGCCTGGCATGCGTGCAGCCTGGGTTCGATCCTCAGCACCACATACAAACAAAGATGTTGTGTCCGCCGAAAACTAAAAAATAAATATTAAAATATTAAAAAAAGAAAAAACTTCATATTTCTATACTTACAGATTTCCTCTACTATCAAGTTATATGAACAGATATTTTAACACCAATTGATTTTCACATGCCTCATGATGGACGATTCTCTGTTATATCAGGTTTCTTAATTATAGCCATCTTAATTTCTACCATTCCTCTTATAAATGGATTAAAGGTGTATACAGATAAAATTAAATAAAGAGGAGTAATATCTGTTCTTATCAATGATAAATGGACTATTATACCCTACCTCAAATCTCTCCACAGTGAGAGCATTAGCTGCCATTATCTTAGCGCCAAGACTATTTTCTAATACTTTAAACATTATTACAGATTCTAAATGTATTTTGTTTATTTTTATGTGGTGCTGAGGATCGAACCTAGTGCTCACACATGCTAAACAAGCACTCTGCCACTGAGCTATAATCCCAGCCCAGACTCTAAATTTATAACTAAACTTGTTCCTCTTATTTTTATAGCTGTGTTTTGCCTTTGTTTGGATTCCAACTTACTATCTCTTTTTTTTAACCCTTTAAACTCTTTTGCAGCACCATATGTCTTCTATCTTCCTCTCTCCTAACACAGTCACACCAAAATTCCTGGACCTTTGAGAGAAGGTAACACTCGCACGAATAAAGCTATGAAATCCCTTTGTCCTTTATTTTCAGATACTGTAAAATCCCTTGGATTTTTTTCATCAAAATACTCAATCACTAATAAAAACCTTTTCCATCTCTTCTCAACAGGTTCATGCTATAGTCAACAACTGTTCTCAACTTTTGGGCCCCTATGTGAAAATCTGTAAATCCACGAGGCCTACATTCTAATGCACTTTGACAAATGGATATTACCCATTTCCCTCCTTTTCATCCTTAATCCTTTCTTCATGTTTTTATTGATACTCATTCTGCATTCATTTGGGCTAGTGCCCAAAGATCTAAAAAGATATCTGATTACATTTCTTATTTATTACTCTGCTTTGCCACCATGGACGAGTTTATCTATTTAAAAATGGATAAGGCCCCTACATATACTTCTTGCACTTTCACACAATTTTGTAATCAATAAAATATAATTTTAATTCATAAAATTTCTCCTAATCCTACTGGACAGGTTTTGGTTAAACGAGCACATCGTATTCTTAAAACTTGCCTTTTAAAACAAAACTGTGATGATTCAGTAAACCTTCTAAGACAAAATTTAATGCTTTTTTTTTTGACATTTTCCTTAGTGGATATCCCTACATTAGCTGTCGGGACTTACAAAATCACTATGAAACTGGCCTGTGCTATTGTAAAAACATATGAATCGTACCTCTATGACAATTGATATGCTTAATGTAGAACAAAAACAACATCATCAAACTCTTCTTGATAATCAGGCCACAATTTATTAGTTGTTGCTATTACATCATAAAGGATGTCAGGAGCTTAATAATATGTGTTGCTTCAATTTAAGTGATAATAGTACTCTATCGCAAAGGAGTTAGACTACCTTAAAGATATCATTTAAAAGGTTCAAGAAGACAATGGAGGTTTAGATTTATTGGATTGGCTAATTTCTTGTTTATCCAACTTTACTTGGGTCAAACAATTATTCATAGGTACATGTTTATTAATATTGGGATTATTATGTTGTGCTTGCTGTTGCCAATGTTTGCCCTACTTTTTTGCCCATGGTGACATTAACAAAAAGACAAATTATTATTCATCTGAAAGGCCTTAAAAAACAAGAAAGGAAACATGAAAGGATTCTGATTGTGGAAATGTACATGGGAGTGTTTCCCTGGTGAGCAAACTCCCAGGGGATCATAGGTACCCTGTTTCTCACCCTTAGAAAGCCATGCAACCTCTCTTGGGATCCAATAATGTAGCTAATATATGTGCAATGTCTAGCTGGTCTGCAATGCCCTGAGAAGTCTCTGTGTTAGAGTCTCATCAAGCCTGGATCTTGGTTGTAGGCACATAGCTTCTGGGAATAAAGAAACTTGTTTGATAGATAATTACAATGTTTTATCAAGCCCTGGTACTCCTGGATCTGCCTGCCTAACAGTAACTTCAGACAATGGACTTTCTTGACAACTGCACAAAGTCCTAACCTTGAATATTTTAACTGTGAAATGTAACTGCAGTATAAGCAACCTTACTGCTACTCTAAACAATAATGTAGTTATGGTACTAATGATCTAATGTAACCTATTGGTATAAATAAATGTGGCCTCTTAAACAAAGAGCCACTCTGCTACCTTCCCTGCCTCTGCACCTTGTCTCTGTCTCCTCTTTATAATTATTATTTACAGCATGATAGTTTCCAGAACCATCCTTTTACCAGCAAAAGTCAAAATCATTCTTTTTTATGGCTGAGTAATATTCCCTATGTAAACATACACCTCATATTCATTATCCATTCATCCATGGAAGGGCAGCTAGGTTGGTTAATAGCTCTGCTCATAGTAGGTCAATTGTATGTTGATTTTAAGTCCTTTGTGTATAAAACAAAGAGTGGGAAAACTGGGTCAAATGGTGGTTTCACTCCAAGTTTTCTGAAGAATCTCTAGACTGCTCTCCAGAGTGGCTGCACAGCCATCAGCAATATATGGGTGAACCTTTTCCTCAACATGCTTATTTCCAACATTTATCATTACTTGTATACTTGATAATTGCCATTCTGACTGGAGTGAAATAAAATCTCAATATAGTTTTCATTGTATTTCTGTCATTTAGTTTGATACCATACCAATTATTGATTCTTTATTTTACTCCTTGTGTTTTAGAAGTTTTGTTGAGGAATTTGTTTCCTAAGCTGATGTGATGGAGATTTGGCCTATATCTAGTAGGCACAGGATCTCTGGTCTAATGCCTAGGTCCTTGATCCACATTGAGTTGAGTTTTGTGCAGAATGAGAGGGGGGTTGGTGATTTCATTTTGCTACATATGTATTTCCAGTTTTCCTCCAATGTATGTTTAGGACACCTTTGTCCAGTACGGCGAGATCACTCTACTTATTTGGGTTTGTCTCTGTTTCTTCTATTCTGTTCCATTGTGTCCATGTTTGTTTTTGTACCAATGCTATGTAGAATTTTTGTTGTTTGTTTGTTTGTTCATTTTAAGGCCAGGTGTTGTGATGCCTCCTGCTTCACTTTTCTTGAATAAAAGTGGCGAAAGAGAGCTTCCAAGTCTGGTTCCGTGTCAGGGGGAATGCTTTCAATTTTCTCCATTTAAAATGATATTGGCCTCAGTTTCCATCTACATAACATTTGTGAAGTATGTTCCTACTATCCCTAGTTTTTCTAGTGTTTTGAGCATGAATAAATCCTGAATTTTGTCAAATTCTTTTTCTGCATCTATTGAGATAATCATGTTATTCTTTGATATGGTGAATTACATTTATTGATTTCCATATGAATAACAAAATTGCATCCCCAGAATGAAACTCACTTAATCATGGTGCACTATCTATTTAATATTTTTTGTGTGTGATTTGCCCATATTTTATTAAGAATTTTGGCATCTATGTTCATCAGGGATATTGGTTTGAAGTTTTCTTTCCTTGATGTGTCTTTGTCTGATTTTGGTGTTAGGGTGATAGTAGGTTCATAGAATGAGTTTGGCAATCTTTCCTTCTTCTCTACTTCATGGAATAATTTTAGAATTGATGTTACTTCTTCTTTAAAAGAAAAAAATTCTACAGATTCGGAGAATTCATCTTATCCTAGGCTTTTCTTTCTTGGTAGGTTTTTGAGAGCATTTTCAATTTCTTTACTTGAAATTGATCTGATTAAATTTTCTATATCCTTCAGATTTAATTTTGGTAGATCATATGTCTTTAGAAATTTGTTGTCTTTATATTTTTCTATTTGATTTGATTATAAGTTTTCAAAAATAGTTTCTGATAATCCTCTGTATTTCAGTGGTGTCCATTGTGATATTTCCTTTTTCATCATGGAATTTGGGTCTTTTTCCCTTTCTCTTGGTTAGGTTGTCTAAAGGTTTTATTTATTTTTTCAAAAGACCAACTTTTTGTTTTGTTGATTTTTAAAATTTTCTTCTTTCAATTTTACTGATTTCAACTGTCATTTTAAGTTTTCCTGTATTCTACTGCTTTTGGTGTTAATTTGTTTTTCTTTTTCTAGGGCTTTGAGATGTAATGTTAGGTTATTTATTTGTAGAGTTTCTATTCTTTTAATGAATGAACTCAATGTAATGAACTTTCATAGTGTCCCAGAGATTTCATATGTGTGTCACTATTCTCATTTGCCTCTAAGCAGTTTTTAAATTTCACCCCTGATTTCTTCAGATGAACATTCGTCATTTAATAGCATGTTATTTAGTCTCCAGAGGTGTGTGAGAAACTCTGCATTTTTTTATTTTCTCATTGATTTCTAATTTTATTCCATCATAATCTGACAGAATGCAAGGCATTATCTCTATTTTTTTTTTTTTTTGTATTTTCTAAGAGTTGCTTTTTGGCCTACGATGCGGTCTATTTTAAAGAAGGATCCATGTGCTACTGAGAAGAAAGTGTATTTAGTCACTGATGAATGAAATATTCTATGTATGTTTGTTAAGTTTAAATTAGTAATTGTATTTTTTAGTTCTATAGCTTCTTTATTTAGTTTTTGTTTGGAGGATCTATCTGAGTTTGGGAGAGATGTGCTAAAGTCACCGAGTACTATTGTGTTATGGTCTATTTGATTCTTGAAATTGAGAAGTTTGTTTGATGTACATAGATGCTTCATCGTTTGGGCATAAATATTTACAAATGTTATATCTTGTTGGTGCATATTTCCCCTAAGCAGTTTGAAGTGACCTTCTTTGTCCCTCCTATTAACTTTTGTTTGAAGTCCACTCTAACAGTGTGGTTTTGAGGCAGCAGAGTTTCTATCCTGTGGGATTATAGTGTCCCTGAAGGATTGCAGTATGTCACTGCTTAGTGGGAGACAAATAATAACAACAACCAATGTAAACAATATACGGCATTAAACCAAATAGTTCCTGGTATGACATCTACAATGTTAGTCATCACAATAAATAGAAATGACATTATCAATTATTATCCACAGTAAAAACAGTAAGATTGCAAATGGGTTTCCAATTTTGAGTGGTGAACAGGGAGAAAACTAGGAGTGATTAAGGATGTGTTGATTACAGGTGGGATACAAATAAAAATAAAATATTATTGTGAGAGTGAATAATAGAGCAATAAATATTGGCAGTTAGCCAATATTTTAGTGTTTCCCGGTCACTCTTTGGTAAATCACTCCTGTCCCTGACCTTTCAAATTCGTGGCTGGGTGCTTAAAAGGTCATAGAAGATATGTTGCAGTTCTAATCCCCAGTGCCTCATAAGGTATCTGTATTTGGAGAGAACATTATAAAGAGAGGATTAAAATAAAACGTGGTGATTAGAATGAGTCCTAATTTGATAGGATTGGGATCCTGATAAGGTGAAATTTGGACCTAGATGTGTATAAGGGAAAGACCATTTAAAGACACCAGGAGAAGATGGCCATCAACAAGCCAGGGAGACTGGCTTCAAAACAGAGCTGCTCATCTCATGGAGATCAGAAAAATGGCGAGGAAAAGGAAGAACTGAGGAATGAGATGTCCCCTTCTAGGGAATCAACTCCAATGACCTACCTTCCAAACACGCCCTACTGCCTACAAGTTTTTACCAAATCCTAATAATCCTGTCAAATTATGAACCCATCAGTGGATTAATCCACTGATGAGGTTAGAGCTCATGATCCAATTCACCTTTCTGTAGAGCCACCTGGGCCACAAACTGCAAGTGCCCCTCAGTTCTCTTTTGTCCACCTCTCTATTTGGATTACAGATTAACACTCTCAGCTCTGAGATAGAAGCCAAAATTTATATGTCATTTATACTGTTTAAACAACAACAGATAACATTTACATTAGTACAGTAAACCATTTACATAACAGGTAAGAGAGTAGATGTCTTTTTTGGGGGGATGGGTGGGTACCAGAGATTGAAGTCAGAAACTCTCCACCACTGAGCCACATCCCTAGCCCTGTTTTGTATTTTATTTAGAGACAGGATCTCACTATTGGTTTTACTTTGAAAACTTGGATTACTAAGACTATTGCTTAGCACTTTGCTTTTTCTGAGGCTGGCTTTGAACCTGTGATCCTTCTGCCTCAGCCACTGGGATTAAAGTGTGCATCTGTTGAAGCTGATGTCTTTTACACTTTCCTCACTCTTAATTGTGATTATTTTTATAGTTTTGGAGGTTGTATGATATTTTTGGGAGAATTAATATTAGCTGCAAGTGTAGCCTGGTGAAGGAACATCAATACTTTTAAAAAGTGTATATCGTCTCAAAAGCTATGTAAGTTAGCATTAGAATTATTTTTACATTCTAGGCATCTACTGGGAAAGAGAACAACTAGAAGTTACTTTCTTTCTTTCTGTCAGATCTATGCAGATCTGACAGATCTAAGCTATGAGAATTTTTTGAATTAAAAAATTCTCATAGCTTAGATCTAGAAATTCAAGCTTGAACAGAAAGAGCCAAATGACCCTCTGAGTTTTAGAGGTATCAATGGTGACAAATACCAGTAAATAACATTAAGTTACTTGTTTGTTCTGCATGGAGTACCTTTTCCCCCATGAATAACTACTGCTTCTCCTGCCTCTGCCTCAGCAGAAATGCCAGACTCTGCCTTCTCTGTCCATGGCACAGAGAATGACAGCTCACTAACATGCCTAAGGAGGAAACAATTATCTTAGCCACTTTCTTTCTGCACCAGGAACACCTGAATTACTTTTTTCTCCTTTTAAAAATTCTCCCAAGGGATACATCAATTATTATTAACTTTAAACCCTTTTGCGAGCTAGTAGTGAAGGCATCAAGAAAGTATACATTCATTCATAACTGATTTTTTTTTAAATTAACAACTCAGTTAATCTACATTTCATAAAGCAATGCATTGCTCTGAAGCTGAGTTTCCTATAAATCTTTCGACTCCTCCTCATGGTTGATGATTCTCATTTCATTTCTGGCAACTATTTGAAACTTTTTATTTTGATCATACTTGCTAAAGTATCTTATTAACCTTTTAAGTACATGTTTTGTTTTAATTCGCTAGCCCCCGATGCTTGTTTCCTTGGGTTCATTTGTTGTTTAAACTTTATATTAACTCTTTCTTACTTATTTCTTCTATTCTCTATTCCATGTTTTCTTGTTGTTGTTTGTGGTATTGGGGATTGAATACTAAACTGAGCTACATTCATAGTCCTTTTCATTTTATATTTTGAAACAGATTCTCAGAAATTACTGAGGTTAGCCTCAAACTTGCTATCCTCCTGTCTCAGCCTTCCTAGCAGTTGGGATTGCAGATGCATGCCACTATCCAGGTATTTTCTTATGATTTTACATTAAAAGCATATGCCATTTGATTTCTATCTCTTTTCAAATACATATATCTAAATCCCTGTTGCTTCTGCCATACTCACCAGATGACTATTAAAGTATTTTAATTTAATTCCATCTTGATTTTTGCTATAATCTAACAATTATTTGGCATTGTTTCTATGGACCTAATTTCATTATATATGGAATTTTGTCTTTTGAGAAATCAAAATTCTTGTAATTTTTGATGTACAAGGAATTGCAGCCTGTGTGATAACACATTAATGGAATTGGCTGGCTTTTTCATTGTGGTCTAGGGCATGGTAAATTTTGGTGGCTGTAGCCTGTGTGTTTGAACATGATATGTAGTTTTGTGTACAACTTCTTGGTATAGCTACTCAGTCAGGCTTCTTAAGTGCATTACACAGCTCTTCTCAATCCCTCTCTGCTTGTTGGTGGTTCCTTGTTTCGGTTCTGAGAGAGGGATGTTCAGTTTATGCCTTTTATTCTGCAGGGTTTCCCATGTTTTTGCTCTAATTACCCCACTGTGTGGTACCTCAGATAACTATCTTATTGTTGTCCTGGGCTCTTTGATCCCTGGTATATAATACTGAAAGCATAAAGCAGCCTGTTTCATCTCAACTTCTTCAAGGGAATATTTTCTTGCACATCCTATATTTGCTTTTGTTTTTTGAAATTGATCTACTCTTTCATAATCTATTTTTGTGTTCAGTCCTTGAGAATTCTGATTCTTATTTTTGATCACTGAGCATGTCAAATGTCCTTTTCTAATTTCTATAAGGATTTGGTGGTAGAAGGAGAAAGAGAGGTGAAACATGCTCATTTCCAGCCTTTAAGACTGAACTTGAAATCTTAGAGTAGTTTTGAATTTCACTTTTCGAAGTGCTAGTGATGATGAGCATATTTGCATATATTTGTTGATTAATTGTATATCATCTTCTGAGAAGTGTCTGTTGAGGTCCTTGGCCCATGTATTGAATGGGTTATTTTATTTATTTATTTAGTGTGTGTGTGTGTGTGTGTATTTAGATTTGTGAGTTCTTTCTATACTCTAGAGAGTAGATTCGCACACATTTGTAGGAAGATTATCATAACACTCCAGTGAATTCAGTGCAGCTGAATTCAGAAGTTGCAGAAGCACCAATGGGAATCCATTCTTGGCTCCTTGTTCAACAGCTGTGCCTCTTATTAACCAAGCTGGAGTTGGACTTGGTAGACCTGGGCATCCTCTTTTTAAATCCTTCGCAGATTTCATGCCCACCTTCACACCACTGCCAGTGTCCCCGGACAACAATGCCAGACTTGTACTCCAGGATCTTCTAAATATTTAGAACTTTAAAGAAGCCATAACCCTTTTTGATGTTTTACAGCATGGCCTTTTGGAAAAGAACTCTGCATTTGTAGACAAAAAAGACAAAGAAAAAAAGCTGATATATACAGGTATATAGATACTAGGTATTTTTTTTTCTTTCTTTTTTTTTTTTTTTGTTACTTGTTGTAGTTTTTTCTTTGTTTTTTTTTAATATAGCTCTTGTTAAAATTTTGTTGTTGTTGTTGCTGTAGCACTTTTTGTTTATAAAATTTTGCTCCAATGTAGCAGGTAATCATCACCAGTCTTCAATTCTGATGTACTTTTGTAAGCAACTGTACAGAGCAGCATTAGTGAACCATTAGCTCCAATGATTATATTTGTCAAATTTAATGGCATTAAGATAAAAATGGTACATTTAAATAACAGGAAAGATGAAAAATCCAAACCACCTGAAGGAGATCTCAGATTTAGAGAAGAAAACGAAATATGAAGTTGCAAAATGTTGAGAATATTTAGTTTATCCCAAATAACCTGGTACAAGTACTAAAGAAAATTCCAGTGCAGAGGGCCTTATCATGAAGCTTAGTGGATAAATTCTAAGTTACTTTTAATCCAAATACTATGACCCCTGTCCATTTTACTTATTTCCCTTTCTATAGAAAAGTCACCTCACATTAATTCAGTTTCCCAGATGTTAAATATGTCCAGAAGTAAGAGTATTTTTATGAGTGAACCCCAAAGTGGAATCACATGATCCACTGCCAATGGAAAAGTTAATTAGTAAGAATATATCATTAAATATCTGGACTGTTTATCTACATACTTTGGGGGCTCTACAATAATGCCTATGACACATTTTTTAAAACATTTGATCAAAAAAATTGGGGGAGAGAAATAAGCTAACAACAGTTTTTGAAAGATGAAAGGCTTTAAAAAAGGAGTAGTTTCAACCTTTTCGTAAATTAAGGTAAAAGATAATCAAAAGATTCTAGCTTAAGTAGGTGAAATCAGAGAAGAGAAAAAGCAGATTGCATAGCACATACTTCTCCGACACCTGTAGTTTCTAAAACCATTCAGAATATTTTTATTAAAATTAATTCAAATAAAATTTAATAAATTTATAAATGTAAATTATATTATCATTTAATATACATTGATCTAATTTAAATTTATTTTATGAATTAATATTGTTTAAATTTATTTTATTAATACTATTGTTTGATTTAAATTTATTTTCATAATTGATTTTTTAAATTAATTTTGATTAAATTTTAGATTGATTTATATTGAAGAATTCATCAAATTTCATTTAAAGGGGCTGGGGATGTGGCTCAAGCGGTAGCGCGCTCGCCTGGCATGCGTGCGGCCCGGGTTAGATCCTCAGCACCACATACCAACAAAGATGTTGTGTCCGCCGAGAACTAAAAAAAAAATAAATATTTAAAAAAAAAAATTTCATTTAAATTAATACAATTTAACAAAGTCAATTTAAATAACATTCAATATAGATTAAATCATTTAATATTAACTATATAATATAATAAAAATATTAATAAAATTAATTTTCATAAAAATCCTCTTAGTGGTTTTAGAAACTACAGGTATCTGAGAAATATTAGCAAAAGCAATTCTAAGCAGAAAGTGTGAATCTTTTGCGGTATAGCGATACCAGATTTCAAACTGTACTACAGAGCAAGACTAACCAAAACAGCATGGTACTGATACCAAAACAGGCGGGTGAACCAATGGTACAGAATAGAGGACACAGAGACCAATCCACAAAATTACATCTTTCTTATATTTGATAAAGGGGCAAAAAGCATGCAATGGAGGAAGGATAGCATCTTCAACAAATGGTGGTGGGAAAACTGGAAATCCATATACAACAACATGAAACTGAATCCCTTTCTCTCGACATGCACAAAAGTTAACACAAAATGGATCAAAGAGCTTGATATCAAATCAGAGACTCTGCATCTGATAGAAGAAAAAGTTGGCTCCGATCCACATATTGTGGTGCTGGGCTCCAAACTCCTTAAGAGGACACCCATAGCACAAGAGTTAATAACAAGAATCAACAAATGGGACTGGCTTAAACTAAAAAGTTCTTTTCTCAGAAAGAGAAACAATAAGAGAGGTAAATAGGGAGCCTACATCCTGGGAACAAATTTTTACTCCTCACACTTCAGATAGAGCCCTAATATCCAGAGTATACAAAAAACTCAAAAATTAGAGAATAAGAAAACAAATAACCCAATCAACAAATGGGCCAAGGACCTGAACAGACACTTCTCAGAGGAGGACATACAATCAATCAAAAAGTACATGAATAAATGCTCACCATCTCTAGCAGTCAGAGAAATGCAAATCAAAACCACCCTATGATATCATCTCACTCCAGTAAGATTGACATCCATTATGAAGTCACAATACAATAAGAACTGGCGAGGATGTGGGGAAAAGGGTACACTTGTACATTGCTGGTGGGACTGCAAATTGGTGCGGTCAATTTGGAAAGCAATATGGAGATTCCTGGGAAAGCTGGGAATGAAACCACCATTTGACCCAGCTATACCCCTTCTCGGACTATTCCCTGAAGACCTTAAAAGAGCGTACTATAGAAATACTGCCACATCAGTGTTCATAGCAGCACAATTCACAATAACTAGACTGCAAAACCAACCTAGATGCCATTTAGTAGATAAATGGATAAAAAAAGTGTGGCATTTATACGCAATGGAGTATTACGCAGCACTAAGAAGTGACAAAATCATGGAATTTGCAGGGAAATGGATGGCATTAGAGCAGATTATGCTAAGTGAATCTAGCCAATCCCTAAAAAACAAATGCTAAATGTCTTCTTTGATATAAGGAGAGCAACTAAGAACAGAGCAGGGAGGAAGAGTATGAGTAAAAGATTAACAGTAAAAAGAGACAAGTGGTGGGAGGGAAAGGGAGAGAGAAGGGAAATTGCATGGAAATGAAAGGAGACCCTCAATGTTACACAAAATTAAATATAAGAGGGTGTGAGGGAAAAGGGGGAAAAAAAACAAGCAAGAGAACTGAATTACAGCAGATGAGGTAGAAAGAAAAGATGGGAGAAGAGGGAGAGAAGATAGTAGGCGATAAGAAAGGTAGCAGAATACAACAGTCACTAATATGGCATTATGTAAAAACGTGGATGTGTAACCGATGTGATTCTGCAATCTGTATTTGGGGTAAAAATGGGGGTTTATAACCCCCTTGAATCAAATTATGAAAGATGATATGTCAAGAGCTTTGTAATGTTTTGAATAACCAATAAAAAACATTTCCCATTTAAAAAAATGACATTGGTGATTTATTGTGATCATTTTATAAACAGCAGAACTACATTTAATTCTTTGTCCTACTTATAAAAGTCACTAGATGCGAAAGTATCTACTTTCACAGTTTGTATATAACATTTATGGACTATTTTAAATTCTATTTTAAAAATATTTATTATTTAGCCTTTAGTGGACACAACATCTTTATTTTATTTATTTTTTTAGGTAGTGCTGAGGAATAAACCACATGCCTCACGCATGCTAGGCGAAGGAGCTACTACTTGAGCCACATCCCCAACACTCTCTTAAATTCTTATTTTCACCTTGCTTCTTTATGATAATGAGAATTCAAATTTATGGGTAATATATCATTCACTGAACAATTTGTCAGTCCAAATCAATCCTTCTACTACTGTATTGTCACTGGAGTGTTATGTTAAACTTCCTACAAACGTATGCGGAACATTTCATTGATCATGCTAATTCTTAAAAATACAAATGTGCCGAGCCCTAATGTCCAGAGTATACAAACAACTCAAAAATTAAACATTAAGAAAACAAACAACCCAATCAACAAATGGGCCAAGGACCTGAACAGACACTTCTCAGAGAAGGATATACACTTAATCAAAAAATACACGGAAAAAATGCTCACCCTCTCTAGCAATCAGAGAAATGCAAATTGAAACCACTCTAAGACACCAAATCAGTCCAGTAAGAATGGCAGCCATTAGGAAGTCAAACAACAAGTAGTGCTGGCAAGGATGTGGGGGAAAAGGTACACTTGTACATTGCTGGTGCGACTGCAAATTGGTGCAGCCAATTTGGAAAGCATTATGGAGATTCCTGGGAAAGCTGGGAATGGAACCACCATTCGACCCAGCTATTCCCCTTCTCGGACTATTCCCAAAGACCTAAAAAGAGCATACTATAGGGATACAGCTACATCAAGGCTCATAGCAGCACAATTCACAATAGCTAGAATGTGGAACCAACCTAGATGCCAGTCAACAGATGAATGGATGAAAAAAATGTGGCATTTGTACACAGTGGAATATTACTCAGCACTAAAAAATAACAAAACCACGGCATTTGCAGGGAAATGGATGGCATTAGAGGAGATTATGCTAAGTGAAGTTAGCCAATCCCTAGAAAAGAAATGCTGAATGTCTTCTTTCATATAAGGAGGGGGACTCAAAACAGAGCAGGCTGGAAGAGCATGAAAAGAAGATTACCAATTAGAAGGGACAAGAGGTGGGAGGGAATGGGAGAGAGAAGGGGAAATTTCATGGAAATGGAAGGATACCCTCATTGTTATACAAAATTACATATAAGAGGATGTGAGGGGAAAGGGGAAAAAAGGAGAGAAATGAATTACAGTAGCTGGGGTAGAGAGAGATTATGGGAGGGGAGGGGACAGAAGGGGGGATAGGGAGGGAATAGAAAAGGCAGCAGAATATAACAGACACTAGTGTGGCAGTATGTATCAACTTGGACGTATAACCAATGTGATCCTGCAAACTGTACACGTGGTAAAAGTAAGAATTCATACCCCACTTGAATCAAATGTATGAAACATGATATGTCAAGATCGTTGTAATGTTTTGAGCAACCAATAAACATTTAAAAAAAGAAACAAGAAGAGACGAGGCCCATATTGAAGAGATTTAAAAATTCTACTGAAATCTATAAGAAAATGTTTGAATGAATTATGAGGTATTAAAAGAAGTAACAACTTAATGTCTTGCATAGAATTTATCACCCTATGTTTATAGACTCAAAAAGCTTTCATTACTTTAACCTTCAACTGTGTTTTAACAAAGCCACATTATTCAGGGCTCTCTACTTCTGGCTTATTCTTTCTTACTCAGTCTTTTGCCCCATATGAGATCCTCACCACCACAGTCGTCAATGGCTGGCCTTGCATTATAATTCAAGGATCACTCTATGGAACATCTTCTCCACTGATTGACTGTATTCAATTGCACTTCACAGCAGGAAATGTATATAACACAGCTTTATGTTGTTCACAATATCTATCACAATACCTTGTGCTTTTGGGGCACTGAATATATGTATAAGGATACCCTTATGATTACTGGATGCTTTCTGTCACATGTGCTCGCGAATGAGCCGGGGTTTTCCCTCCATATCCCCCATAGCTTCCAGGAACATTCCAAACATATTTGGAAGAAGAGAAATGCTTTCATTTGGATGGTCAGTTTCGAATACAGTAGGTAGGTTTCTCTCTCAGATAGAAATATAAAATGACAAACAGCTGTGGTCAGAGCGAACCATGCCAGAAGACTGAATCTGAGTGATCAGAAATGCCTTTCAGCAGGAGGAGCAACCACCACTGGAACCACATTCAAGCCAAATGTGATAGGTCTTACACTGAAAAAGGATCATTATTTGTGATTGAAAACAATAAACAAACACAGAACACCTAAAGAGAAGGAGGCACCCTGCTATAATTTGGATCTGGAATGTTGCCCAAAGGTCATGTGTTGAAAGCTTGGACCCCAATCTACCAGCATTCAGAACGGACTCTACAGAAAGGTGAATTGAATCCTGAGCTCTAACCTCATCTGTGGATCAATCCACTGATGGGTTCATGATTGGACAGGACTATTGGGAGTTGGTCAAAACTGTGGGGGCGGTAGGGCCTAGTTGGAGGGTAGGCCATTGGAGTTGATTCCCTGGACGGGTACATCATATTCCTCAGTCCTCTCTTCCCCTCACCATTTCCCTGATCTCCATGAATTGAGAATCTCTGTTTTGAAGCCAGGCTCTCTGCCATGGTAATCTGCCTCACTTCAGGCCACAGCAATGGAGCCTGAAATTGAATCAAAATAAATATTTACTCATTTAATTTTCTCAGGTATGTTGTCAAAGTGATGAAAAAGTCTTCTCACACACACACACACACACACACACACACACACTCAAACACACACACACACACACACACACACACACACACACAGGAGGAATGGTCTAAAGGGAGAAAAGGACACTTGGTATTGTTGACGCCTTCTTCAACAGTAGACACAGCTGGGGTACAGCGTGGATTCTCACTTCAGCAGATGCTAAAAGGGGCTTAAATTTTTATATTAGTCTTTTATGAGGAGAGACTGACTAACACAGGCCTGACTTCTCTCTCAGATTTGGAGATGAATAAGAAGGACCAAGAAGATTTCCTTTTCTAGCCCAGGACACAAATGCAGTCACTAGTTTCTGATAGCAATCGGAGTAATTATGTCTACTTGCTCCGCTATCTCGAAGGCAAGAGACATTATGAGGTGATTCATATAATCCTTAGGATCTACTTAACCATTAACTTTCCAAAAATTCTTCCTTTTTTTAAATTTTATTTCTGCCACCTTGAGGTTTTGTTTCCTGAACAGACATAGAGAAAGAACAGCTCAAGGAAAAGAGTCTCCTGAAAATGGGCTCTGGGAAGAGAGTAATGGGAGCAAACCCAAACCCCTTCTAAAGGGTAATAAGGAAAATGATCCTAAACAAAACAAAAAGCAAATAGGAACAAAGTGGCAGCAGGCTCTGTTTGTTGGCCACTTTCTCTGCACCAGCCATCAGGTGAGAACTACACACTATGTTGTCATTTACTGTTCAACTCATGCTTGTGAGAGAGGTCTTATAAATGCGTTCTGTCAGTTTAGCTCCAAAATTGCTCTGGTCCCAATGGGTATGTCTGTTACAGCCCACGTGCTTCATCTCTTTGCTTTGTCCCCAACTCTACAAAACTGCCTCCTCATTAACTTGTTGGAATTTAAACACCTTGGAAAGCAGGGCCTTATCTTAACTCCTTCTGATCCTCAGAGGTATGGGAATTACATTTAGGATTGTTACTCCATAGTAGAAAATTTCTCAACTTTTTATTTCACTCTGGACTCTTGAAACCTGGATTATATTTGGCACTGATAAACAACAATAGGTTAAGTGGACATCAACCCATTGGCTCTAAAACAAATTTTCTTAAGTGAAATTTAAGCGGAATTTTTGAGCACTTAAATAAACTTCAATCAGAATTAACAAGGACCAAATAATGTTCAACTGAACTCGAAAATGTATAGATTAACAGCAAAACTTTACTTTTGGAAAGGGTAAAGATGGTTCTTTAGTGAAATCTAATCCATATTATAATTTGAATTCTGAGACTGATTAAGACTTTGTGATGGTTAACTGTATATGTTAACTCGCCTGGGCTACGATGCCCAGATGCTTGGCCAACTTTTATTCTGGGTGTGTCTGTGCTGGTGTTATGGGGTGACATTTACTTTTGAATCGGGGACTTTTAGTTAAATAGATTCCATTCTCTAATGTGGAGCGAGACCTCACCTCGTCAACTGAATGCAACTGAATGGGACAAAAAGCCCACCTCTCCCAGACAAGAGGGAACTGTCCAGTGAACTACCTTTGGATTTCATCTACAACATTGATTCTTCCTGGCTCCACAGCACACTGCCTTGGGACTCAAACTAGGACACTTTCCTGGATCTCTAGCTCCTCCCAGCCACCCCTGCCCAATCCCGTGAGCCAATAGCTGACAGGCAAGTGCAGGGAAGAAGCAGAGGCCCTGCAGGGGGTGAGTGTGCTACTGGCTGCAGGTCCCTGGTCAAAGCGCAGGACAGGCTTCTGAGTTTACAGGCAGGAAGGGATGATTGGTGGTTGGTGGAGCCCCAGGAACCCCGCGCTCTGAGGAATTCTGAGCGCTTGGGTCATAATTGACCCCGGCGACGCCGGAGGACGTTCGGGGCAGAGAAGTGGATGGTGATGGACGCGCTTCTCAGAGCTGGTCCGATGGCTCGCTGAAGTGGCCACGATGTCGGCCTGGTTTGGAGGCCTGGGCTCAGGCTTGGGCCACTTCTTGGCTCAGGTGGGGAGCAGCTTGGCTTTCCTCACCGGCCATAGCTCCACCCTCACCAGGGACATGCTTCTGGATGACTTAGGAGACCCAGAAGCAGCTTTACATCATTGTCGGAGAAAGGAAATGGAAACTACTGATTCCACACTAAGATGTGAGAATGAAAGACCGAAAAAGTATTGTACTGACCTGGAAGAAAAGCATGAAGCGCCAGAGCTACACAGAAACCATCAGTCTGTAAGTTGCCAAGATCAACTGCAACAGAAAGAGGTAGAGATCAGCCATCTTAAAGCAGGACAGACTGTCCTGCAAGATCAAATGTTCCAACTACGGGCAGCTGCTCAATCAGTACGCTCGGGAGCTTGTGGTGTGCCAACAACAACCGCACCGGCTCCGTTCGGTTCCCTGATCGGTAGTCATTCTTCAGCCTTTCGTGATGATGACACGGACTTTAGTGACATAATTGTATCACAACAAGAAACAAACAGATTATCAACTGAAGTTGCAAAACATGAATCTGAAGTTGGCCACTCGAGGCAGATTGCTGAGGCTCAGGGAACACACCATTCTGACTCGAGTGAAATCTGCAAAGTACTAAATACTATCAAGACTCTTCAACCAAACCACAGTCCAGACATAGATGATCATCAGCATGAAATTTCAGTTTGGGAGCAGAGTTCTACTGTGGCAGAAAAGGGAAGAACCCTTCCTCAGCATTCAGCAGTGGAAGAAGTGTTCAGGCTTCAACGAGCCCTGGCTGATGCGGAGAAGGAAATCGTGAGACTAAATGGTTTAAACCAGGATAACCGCCTTGCTGAAGACAATCTGAAACTTAAAATGCATGTTGAAGCTTTAGAAAAAGAGAAGTCATCATTGAGTCAAGAAAACGAGGAACTTCAGATGTCACTGTCAAAATTGAGCTGTGACTATCAAGTCATGAAAAGCAGAGCTTCAACAGACGTGAATTTGAATGTACAATTACTAGACTTAAAACTTCACTTGAAGGCAAAGGAGGAAGAACTGAATCAGACTATCAATGAGAAGAAAATGCTGATAGCTGAGTTAGAAGAACTGGATCATCAGAATCAGGAAGCTACAAAGCACATGATTTTGATACAAGATGAGCTATCCAAACAACAAAATGAAGGAGACCTTGTCATCAAGAAGTTGGAACAAGATCTAGATGACGAAAAAAAGAGAGTTCGTCAACTTGAGGATGAGCAAATGAACATATCCCAAGAGTTGCATGTGCAGAAGGAGAAGTTAACTGAGAATGCGCAGAGCCTCAGTGATTTGCATTTAACTAAGCAGAAGCTTGAAGGTAAAGTAGAAGATTTAGTAGATCAGCTAAATCAGTCACAAAAAAATAGTTTAAACCTCCAGCAGGAAAACCTGGGGCTTAAGGATCACATTAGACAACTTGAAGAGGAGCTGTCTGGATTTAAGAGTAAGTATCCAACTTCTCTGAACGAAGACTCGAACAGTCACTGGAAGGATGACATGCTTAAAGAACGAGAAGCTGAAGTGAGCAACCTAAGGCAAAATCTTTCTCAAGAGGAACGGCTCAATGAAAACTTAACGAAAGTTGCTGTTGAACTCAAGACGGAAAATGAAATGTTGATTTTAGCACGTGACGATGTAAGGCGTAAGTTGGAAGAATCTATTGCTGCTTACAATCAAATCTCTCAAGAAAGAGACACTATCACGGAGACTCTCCAAAGAGACAAAGAAGAGACTGAAGCCAAACTGCACCAGGCAGAAAAAAGACTGTTGGAAGAAGCAAATAATCACAGGCAGACTATTGAGGAACTCTCCAATGCACACAATTTGAAGACCTCTTACTTAAAGCTGAAACACGAATGTGCACTTCAACTCAATCAAGAGAAGGACTTTGAAATAGCAGGACTCAAAAAGAATATTGAGCAAATGACTGCTGATGAAAAAGAAACTGAGGAAATTTTGGCATCTTACATAGAAGAAGAGGAGCGATTGACACAAGTCATAAATGAGAAAGAAGTTTTTATTGAAAAACTCGAAGAAAAAAGTTCACAACTACAAAAGGATTTAGATAAGTGTTCTCAGGCCTTAAGAGAAAATGAAACTTTAAGGCAATCCCTTGAAAGAAAGGACAGAAGTCTTACCTACGTGAAAGCAGAAAACAACTATCTGCGAGTAGAACTGGAAATACTTCGGGAACAGCACAATCAAGCTGTACCAGTGGCTGAGCCTGAAGCTCTTGATGCTATCACAGAACTAGAATTGGAGGTATCTCAACTGAATATAGTCAAAAATCATCTGGAAGATGAAATTCAAGACCATCTGAATATAATTGAAAATCAAAACCAGCGTAAAATGCAACTACTTCAGTCTTTACGGGAGCAGGAGGAGGAAATGGATGAATTCAAGTACCAATATGAGCAGATGAATGCTGCGCATAGCCAGTTAATTTTAGAAAGAGAGGAGGAAATTAAGAACTTGCAGAAAACTATTGAAGAACTAAAAGCCCGGTTGCCTGGGGAGAGAGGAGATGCTCAAACATTGAATTCTGATATTTTTCAAGAGACCAAAGTAAAAATCCTAAGAGAAAACGAGGTTCAACACTTACGGGACCATGTGTTTGTAGACAAAAAGAGAAAGCAAAACAGCTGGTATATGTAAGTGGATAGCTACTGGGTATTTTATTTTATTTCTTTAGTTGTTGTTGTTGTTGTTGTGATTTTTTGCTATAGTACTTTTAAAAAAATTTGTTTTGTTTTTTGTAGCACTTTTTGTTTATAGAATTTTGTTCCAATGTAGCAGATAATCATCACCAGTTATCAATTCTGATGTACTTTAGCGAGCAACTGTACAGAGCAGCCTTCTTGAACCACTAGTTCCAACCTCACTTAATGGCATTAAGATAAAAACGATACATGTAATTACAGGAAACAAGAAAAACCCAACGCATAAGAAGGATGTCTCCGATTTAGAGTACGTGAAAACCAAATATAGTGTTGCAAAACGTTGAGAATATTTAGTTTATCCAAGATAACATTGTACAACTACCAAGAGAAAATTCCAATGGGGAGGACCTAAACAGGAAGCTTAGTGGATAAATTCTAAGATGCCTTGAATCCAAATTCTATGACCCCTATACATTTTGCTGATTTCCATTTCTCTACGAAAGTCACTTCACATTAATTCAGTTTTCCAGATGATAAATATGTCCAGAAGGAAGAGTATTTCTATGAGTCAACCCCAAAGTGGGATCACGTGATCCATTGCCAATGGAAAAGTTAATTAGTAGGAATGTATCATTAAATATCTGGACTGCTTATCTACATACTATTGGGGGCTCTACAATAATTCTTATAAACACATTTTATAAAACATTGGATCAAAACAAGTTGGGGAGAGAAATAAGCTAACAACAGTTTTTGAAAGATGAAAAGCTTTAAAATAGGAGTAGTTACAACCTTTTGATAAATTAAGGTAAAAGATGAATCAAAAGCTTCTAGCTTAAGTAGGTGAAATCAGAGAAGAGAAAAAGCAGATTGCATAGCACATACTTCTCCGACACCTGTAGTTTCTAAAACCATTCAGAACCTTTTTATTAAAATTGATTTAAACAAAATTTAATATATTTTAAAATATAAATTATACTATCATTTAATATAAATTAATCTAATTTAAATTAATCTTAGTAGTATTATTTAAATTTCTTAATACTATGGTTTGATCTAAATTTATTTTATTAATTGATATTGTTTATATTAAATTCTAAATATTAAATTTATTTATAATTTAATGTAAATTCCATTTATATTAAATTATAGTATGATTTATATTTAAAAATTCATTAAATTTTATTTAAATTAATACAATTTAACAAAGTAAATTTAACATAATATAGATTGAATTATTTAATATCGACTATATAACTTAATATAAATGTCAATAAAGTTAATTTTAATAAAAATGCTCTTAGTTGTTTTGGAAATTACAGGTGGCAGTGAAGTATTAGCAATATTATCTTCTTTTTTCTCCTCTTTGATTTTACCTAACTTAAGCTAGAACCTTTTGGTTTATCTTTTGTTTTACTTTACAAAAATTAAAAAAAAAAAAAAAAAAAAAAGGAAGAAAAACACCTAGTAGCTACACACATATCAGCTTTTCCTTTCTTATTTCTAAATTTCACCTTAACATTTACATTATTTTACCAAAATCAAGATGCCACCAGTTGTTAGGCATGAACAAAATCACTGAAACAACAACTGGAGGACGCATCCCAAAGTCACATTGGCTAAGTATTCAAAACATATAAATGTCTGAGAACTGATGAGCTCTGATAGTAAAGTTTCCAACCTATGAAAAGTTTCCAAATGCTATGGAAAATGATGACATTTCTCTTTTTGTGTTTTTAAGCTGAGAACCTAAGGTATGTTATCAGAAATTGTATGGAACTCAAGTCTTTAAATTTCTTATTTTTCCTGTACTGTAGACAAAGAGACTCACAATTCCTTGAGCTCTACTAGCATTTTAGTGACAGGAAAAAATTCAATGATGCATAGTTCTTTATCTGCATTCAATGTCTATCAATCTTACATACTTTGGGAAGGGTCACAAGCCACAGCCCTTATGCCTCCTGCTCTATTTCAAAGCTTCCAGCGTCAGTTGCAACGATTCTAGGAAACACTGGGAATACTCTATGGTACAAAATGCACAATTACTTTTATTTGAAAGCATCTCTAAGACATGAGTCATTAGGTGACTTTCTTGTTCTAAGTAAATTTACTGAATTATTATTAAGTGATAACATAGTAAGCCAAAATGAAAAATGAAAGCATATGCTTCAAATCAGAGCAAGGAAGAAATAAGAAGGTATGATGTGTGGTAAAAATACACGAACATGCAAATATTATCCAGCCTTCTTACGTCAAATTTCCTCTTTTTGATTTATTCATTTTTTGGAGGTTACATTCTTGCATGATATGCATGGAACAACTTTTGGGGGGATACAATCAGAAATGCAGCACTAAAATCTGCCTTCCTGTAACATCACACGGCTTACTCCTGAGAAGAATATCAAACTATATATTTGGCTTCGACTTGCCAAATTACTTGGAATCTTATTCCAGTAGACTTCACATGGTTGGGAAAAGCAGAGTTCAGATTTGTCATGAGAGATTTTTATATATTCTGCTCACTCCATCGTGTCTAGGTGAGCCTTTGGGTTTCAATGCCTGAAAACACACTTCTTATATTTCAGAATTAAAGAGCTCTTGGAAACGGCGACCTCACTGCATTCTTGAGAAAAATATGTTATACAGGTACTCAGAAAAATCACAAAGATTAATATAGATTCAAGATTTTTTTTTTTTTTTAAGACAAGGGGTTTAATGGAGAAAACAGCAAGATAGCCTTAGAAATTTCATACTCCCTGCATTCTTAGGAAAAGCTTCTATATTGTAAAGAATAACACCAAACAGAAAAGTTCCTAAGAAAATATTGTGCTTTCAGTTTCCTTGTCTCATAAATTTTATTAAAGTTTCATTAAAGACCCTGTATTTGCTAGCCTTTTTATTAAATACTTTTTTGAGATATTCTATTAATGTCTATGACTGGATTTTATTTGGTCTCACATTAATGTCGCTCCCTGTGACAAAGGGTACATGGGAGGCAGGCAGGATCAGCCTGTCCTCTCCGAGGCACCAGCTGTCCCAACCAGGCTCTGACAGAGGTAGTGAAGGTCGCTAGCGTCTCCTGGACTGAGCGAGAGGGTAAGTATCTGAGTAATATTAATTGTGTATAAATGCCACATTTTTTTATGCATTCATCTACTAAGTTGTTTCCACAATTTAGCTAATGTGAATTTTGCTGCTATAAACATTGATGTGGCTGTGTCCCTGTAGTTTGCAGTTGTTAAGTCCTTTGGGTATAGACCAAAAAGAGGGATAGCTAGGTCAAATGGTGGTTCTACTCCCAAATTTCCAGGGAATCTCCAAACTGCTTTCCATATTGGCTGCACCAATCTATAGTCCCACCGACAGTGTAGGAGTGTACATGTTTCCTGAAATCCTCACCAACACTTATTGTTGTTGTCTTCATAATAGCTGCCATTTTCAAAAATCGCTGACATTCTAACTGGAGGGAGGTGCAATTAAACCCCTATCTCTCACCATGCACAAAACTCCACTCAAATGATTCAAGGACCTAGGAATAAAACCAGAGACCTTGCATGTAACAGAAGAAAAAGTAGGCCCTAATTCCAATCATATGGGATTAGTCCCAAAATTCCTTAATAAGACTCCTATAGCACAAGAATTAAAATCCAGTATCAATAAATGAGATAGATGCAAACTAAAAAAGTTTCTTCTCCACAAAACAAACAATCTGGGAGGTGAATAGAGATCCTACATCTTGGGAGAAAAGTTTTGCCCCATCACACATCAGATAGAGCACTAATCTCTAGGGTATAGAAAGAACTCACAAATCTAAATACACACACACACACACACACACACACACACACACACAAACAAACAAACAAACAAATAAATAAATAAATAAATAAATAAATAAAATGACCCATTCAATAAATGGGCCACGGACCTGAACAGACACTTCTCCCCAGATGATATAAAATTAATCAACAAATAGATGCAAATATGCTCCTCATCACTAGCACTTAGAGAAGTGAAAATCAAAACTACACTAAGATTTGAAGTTCAATCTTAAAGGCTGAAAATGAGCATGTTTCACCTCTCTTTCTCCTTCTACCACCAAATCCTCATAGAAATTAGAAGAGGACATTTGAAATGCTCAGTGATCCAAAATAAGAATGAGAATTTCAAGGACTGAACACAAAAATAGATTATGAAAGAGTAGATCAAGTTGAAAAGACAAAAGCAAATATAGAACGTGCAAGAAAACAGTTCACTTCCAGAAGCTGAGAGGTAACAGGCTGCTTCATGCTTTCAGTATTACATACCAGGGATCACAGAGCACAGGACAACAATAAGATAGTTATCTGGGGTACCACACCGTGGGGTATATAGAGCAAAAACATGGGAAACCCTGCAGATTAAAAGGCATAAACTGAACATCCCTCTCTCAGAACCCAAACAAGGAACCACCAACAAGCAGGGAGGGGATAGAGAAGAGCTGTGTAATGCACTTAAGAAGCCTGACTGAGTAGCTATACCAAGAAGTTGTACCATGCACACAAAACTACATATCATGTTCAAACACACAGGCTACAGCCACCAAAATTTACCATGCCCTAGACCACAATGAAAACGCCAGCCAATTCCGTAAAGGTGTTATCACACACGCTGCAATTCCTTGTGCATCTAAAATTAGAAGAATTTTGACTCCTCAAAAAAAAAAAAAAAAAAATTCCATATACAATGAAATTAGGGCCATAGAAACAATTCCAAATAATTGTTAGATTAAAGCAAAAATCAAGATGGGATTAAATTAAAATACTATAATAGTCATCTGGTGAGTATGACAGAAGCAACAGGGATTTAGATATATGTATTTGAAAAGAGATTGAAATCAAACGGCATATGCTTTTAACATAAAAACATAATACCTGGATACTGGATAAAATAATGTCAATGTTAAGGCAAAATTTAGAAAAAACAAAGGAAAAGCTGATGTGTGTAGCTACTGGGTGTTTTGTCTTCCCATTTTCATCTTGGTAAATTAAGATAAAAGATAAACAAAAGTTTCTAGCTTAAGTTAGGCAAAATGAGACAGCAGACAAAAGTAGAATATATAGCTAATATTTCTCTGATACCTGTAGTTTCTAAAACCACTAAGAGGATTTTTATTAAAATTAATTTTATTAATATTTTTATTATATCGTTAATATTCAATGACTTAATCTATATTAAATGTTATTTAAATTCACTTTGTTAAATTGTATTAATTTAAATGAAATTTAATGAATTTTTAGTATACTGATTTTAAGTCCTCTAGTTATAAACCAATGAGTGGGATAGCTGGGTCAAAGGGTGCTTCCGATCCCAGTTTTCCGAGGAATTTTCATACTGCTTTTCAGACTGGCTGCATCAATTTGCAGTGCCACCAGCAATGTATACGTGTACCTTTTCCCCCCTCATCCTCGCCAACACTTATTGTTGCTGGTATTCTTGATGATTGCCATTCTGATTGAAGTGAGATGAAATCTTAGAGTAGTTTTGATTTGCATTTCTCTCATTACTAGTGAAGTTGAACATTTTTTTCATGTATTTATTGATTGATTGTATTGCTTCTTCTGTGAAGTGTCTGTTCAATACCTTGCCCTTTACATTAAAAAATATATATATTGTGTATTGCTGGCAAAAATAGAGTATCATTGAATAGTTCCAAAGTTTAGAGACTTCTAAAAAAGTGGCTTTTATAGACTTTCATGAGTTGAAAACTAGTTGTATTTCTAATAGGGTAGAGCTCAGTAATCACTATGTTGCCATCAAGAAAGCCCTGCAGATGTTTGCCCAGTGGAATGAAAAAAAAAAAAAAAAAAAAAAAAAAACCAGAATTGAGAACATCATCCAGGCAAATCAGTAGGCAACTGATTCTAGTTCGAGGTAGACAATTAATCTGTTGAAGAATCTACTTTCACAGTTTGTATATAACATTTATGGACTATTTTACATTCTATTTTAAAAATATTGATTATTTAGCCTTTAGTGGACACAACATCTTTATTTTATTTATTTTTTTAGGTAGTGCTGAGGATCAAACCCCATGCCTCACGCATGCTAGGTGAAGGAGCTACTACTTGAGCCACATCCCCAACACTCTCTTAAATTCTTATTTTCACCTTGCTTCCTTATGATAATGAGAATTCAAATTTATGGGTAATATATCATTCACTGAACAACTTGTCAGTCCAAATCAATCCTTCTACTACTGTATTGTCACTGGAGTGTTATGTTAATCTTCCTACAAACGTGTGCGGAACATTTCATTGATTATGCCAATTCTTAAAAATACAAATGTGCCGAGCCCTAATATCCAGAGTATACAAACAACTCAAAAATTAAACATTAAGAAAACAAACAACCCAATCAACAAATGGGCCAAGGACCTGAACAGACACTTCTCAGAGAAGGATATACAATTAATCAAAAAATACACGGAAAAAATGCCCACCCTCTCTAGCAATCAGAGAAATGCAAATTAAAACCACTCTAAGACACCAAATCAGTCCAGTAAGAATGGCAGCCATTAGGAAGTCAAACAACAACAAGTGCTGGCAAGGATGTGGGGGAAAAGGTACACTTGTACATTGCTGGTGCGACTGCAAATTGGTGCAGCCAATTTGGAAAGCATTATGGAGATTCCTGGGAAAGCTGGGAATGGAACCACCATTCGACCCAGCTATTCCCCTTCTCGGACTATTCCCAAAGACCTAAAAAGAGCATACTATAGGGATACAGCTACATCAAGGCTCATAGCAGCACAATTCACAATAGCTAGAATGTGGAACCAACCTAGATGCCAGTCAACAGATGAATGGATGAAAAAAATGTGGCATTTGTACACGGTGGAATATTACTCAGCACTAAAAAATAACAAAACCACGGCATTTGCAGGGAAATGGATGGCATTAGAGGAGATTATGCTAAGTGAAGTTAGCCAATCCCTAGAAAAGAAATGCTGAATGTCTTCTTTCATATAAGGAGGGGGACTCAAAACAGAGCAGGCTGGAAGAGCATGAAAAGAAGATTACCAATTGGAAGGGACAAGAGGTGGGAGGGAATGGGAGAGAGAAGGGGAATTTCATGGAAATGGAAGGATACCCTCATTGTTATACAAAATTACATATAAGAGGATGTGAGGGGAAAGGGGAAAAAAGGAGAGAAATGAATTACAGTAGCTGGGGTAGAGAGAGATTATGGGAGGGGAGGGGACAGAAGGGGGGATAGGGAGGGAATAGAAAAGGCAGCAGAATATAACAGACACTAGTATGGCAGTATGTATCAACTTGGACGTATAACCAATGTGATCCTGCAAACTGTACACGTGGTAAAAGTAAGAATTCATACCCCACTTGAATCAAATGTATGAAATACGATATGTCAAGATCATTGTAATGTTTTGAGCAACCAATAAAAATTTAAAAAAAGAGACAAGAAGAGACGAGGCCCACATTGAAGAGATTTAAAAATTCTACTGAAATCTATAAGAAAATGTTTGAATGAATTATGAGGTATTAAAAGAAGTACAAACTTAATGTCTTGCATAGAATTTATCACCCTATGTTTATAGACTCAAAAAGCTTTCATTATTTTAACCTTCAACGGTGTTTTAACAAAGCCACATTATTAAGGGCTCTCTACTTCTGGCTTATTCTTTCTTACTCAGTCTTTTGCCCCATATGAGATCCTCACCACCACAGTCGTCAATGGCTGACCTCGTACTATAATTCAAGGATCACTCTATGGAACATCTTCTCCACTGATTGACTGTATTCAATTGCACTTCACAGCAGGAAATGTATATAACACAGCTTTATGTTGTTCACAGTATCTATCACAATACCTTGTGCTTTTTGGGCACTGAATATATGTATAAGGATACCCTTATGATTATTGGATGCTTTTTGTCACATGTGCTCGCGAATGAGCCGGGGTTTTCCCTCCATATCCCCCATAGCTTCCAGGAACATTCCAAACATTCTCTTTGGAAGAAGAGAAATGCTTTCATTTGGATGGTCAGTTTCGAATACAGTAGGTAGGTTTCTCTCTCATAATAGAAATATAAAATGACAAACAGCTGTGGTCAGAGCGAACCATGCCAGAAGACTGAATCTGAGTGATCAGAAATGCCTTTCAGCAGGAGGAGCAACCACCACTGGAACCACATTCAAGCCAAATGTGATAGGTCTTACACTGAAAAAGGATCATTATTTGTGATTGAAAACAATAAACAAACACAGAACACCTAAAGAGAAGGAGGCACCCTGCTATAATTTGGATCTGGAATGTTGCCCAAAGGTCATGTGTTGAAAGCTTGGACCCCAATCTACCTGCATTCAGAACGGACTCTACAGAAAGGTGAATCGAATCCTGAGCTCTAACCTCATCTGTGGATCAATCCACTGATGGGTTCATGATTGGACAGGACTATTGGGAGTTGGTCAAAACTGTGGGGGCGGTAGGGCCTAGTTGGAGGGTAGGCCATTGGAGTTGATTCCCTGGACGGGTACATCATATTCCTCAGTCCTCTCTTCCCCTCACCATTTCCCTGATCTCCATGAGTTGAGAAGCTCTGTTTTGAAGCCAGGCTCTCTGCCATGGTAATCTGCCTCACACACACACACACACACACACACACACACACACACACACTCAAACACACACACACACAGGAGGAATGGTCTAAAGGGAGAAAAGGACACTTGGTATTGTTGATGCCTTCTTCAACAATAGACACAGCTGGGGTACAGCGTGGATTCTCACTTCAGCAGATGCTAAAAGGGGCTTAAATTTTTATATTAGTCTTTTATGAGGAGAGACTGGCTAACACAGGCCTGACTTCTTTCTCAGATTTGGAGATGAATAAGAAGGACCAAGAAGATTTCCTTTTCTAGCCCAGGACACAAATGCAGTCACTAGTTTCTGATAGCAATCGGAGTAATTATGTCTACTTGCTCTATCTTGAAGGCAAGAGACATTATGAGATGATTCATATAATCCTCAGGATCTACTTAACCATTAATTTTCCAAAAATTCTTCCTTTTTTTAAATTTTATTTCTGCCACCTTGAGGTTTTGTTTCCTGAACAGACATAGAGAAAGAACAGCTCAAGGAAAAGAGTCTCCTGAAAATGGGCTCTGGGAAGAGAGTAATGGGAGCAAACCCAAACCCCTTCTAAAGGGTAATAAGGAAAATGATCCTAAACAAAACAAAAAGCAAATAGGAACAAAGTGGCAGCAGGCTCTGTTTGTTGGCCACTTTCTCTGCACCAGCCATCAGGTGAGAACTACACACTATGTTGTCATTTACTGTTCAACTCATGCTTGTGAGAGAGGTCTTATAAATGCGTTCTGTCAGTTTAGCTCCAAAATTGCTCTGGTCCCAATGGGTATGTCTGTTACAGCCCACGTGCTTCATCTCTTTGCTTTGTCCCCAACTCTACAAAACTGCCTCCTCATTAACTTGTTGGAATTTAAACACCTTGGAAAGCAGGGCCTTATCTTAACTCCTTCTGATCCTTAGAGGTATGGGAATTACATTTAGGATTGTTACTCCATAGTAGAAAATTTCTCAACTTTTTATTTCACTCTGTACTCTTGAAACCTGGATTATATTTGGCACTGATAAACAACAATAGGTTAAGTGAACATCAACCCATTGGCTCTAAAACAAATTTTCTTAAGTGAAATTTAAGCGGAATTTTTGAGCACTTAAATAAACTTCAATCATCGTGTATTTTTATTTTTCTGGTACTGGACACTGAACCCATAGGCACTTTACCATTGAGCTACATCCTCAGTTCTTTTTATTTTTAAATTTTCAGCCAGGCTTGATAAATTGCTGGGGCTAGCCTCAAATTTAAGATCATCCTGCCTCAGCCTCTTATGTCCCTGAAATTACAGGCAAACCTATCCCACCTGAGTTCTTAAAGATGTAAACTCAAGAAAAAGAGAGGCTGCTTTGGGGCTGGAGATGTGGCTCAGTGGTTGAGTGTCCCTGGTTTCAATCCCCAGTATCAAAAAGAAAAAAAAAAGAATCCATGAGGTGAAATTTCCAGATTGTGGAGACAAGACCATGCTTGAATACACCCAGTCTCTATCACAAGATTAAGCACCTACCTCATAAAAACTTCCCTTTATGCAAACTAATGAGATTGCCTTAATGTTAATTAACATAGTAAACACTTTCTCTATATACACACTTATCTCCCCCAACTGCTTTTTTTTCTTGGGGGGGGGGGGGTGTCCTGTAATCACAGATCATTGATTCTCAGAAAGACCAACATCAATCCTATCTTCATTCCGACAATTAACTTCCAAACCGAAATTGTTTCAGTTTGGAAACTGAAGAATGAGCCAGACACAATTATCCTAGACAGAGAACTTGTTAGTCATGAAAACAGGGAAGTAATTCTGAAGTTTGTTAAATTGCTATCATTAAAACAGTTATTAGTCCATTGTTATATTTGGTAATCATGTAAAATTAAAATGAAACAAAGCAATCGAAGTGAGAAAGCAGAAGATAAAAATTTACCAAAATATTCAAGAATTTGCAATAACTCTACTTATTCTGTTATTTATTTTTTTAAAAAGTAATAAAAAACATAAGCTATCCCAATTATTAGTTTTTTAAAGTGGATCCCATATGCAACCGTATATATTATCCATATCTTTAGAAAGTTGGGTAGATAAGTGAGAAAATGCATGAATTATCATATACTACTACCAGCAATTTAAAATTATTAAAAAATAAAGGAACGTTTTAAATTTAACTTCCCTCTATCCCACCTCCCTCGATAAGTGTTAAGCATGCCAAGAAGAATTATAGCAAGGAAAATATTTAATTTGTCAATAGATAAAGATGCTGTCAACATACGCATTTCATGATCAACATATAAATCCATCAATAAATGGTAAAATTTTATATATTTCATACACACACATCATATATTTTATTATATATATATATAAAATATAGAGGATGCATTCTGAAGTGGCATGTTCGGGCTTCATTCTTACCCTATAATTCTTGTAGAATGGTGCAATGGGGTGAAATCATCCTGGAAATTTGCACTGGTGGAGTTAGAAGAATCCACATCTTTCCCAGATGAGTAACAAATACCATGTGTGTAAATATAGTTACTAATTGGTAATATAGAAATATATATATCTCCATCCCAGATACTAAATAATAAAGGCTAGAAATAATGTTGGAGCAGGTTAGGGCAACTCAATTAAAAGGACAATTTATCAAGAATGCTGGAAGTTCTACATACCAGCCTGGCACTTGCAGTTCCACCTACGCAGGAGGCTGAGGTAGAGCATAACTTGAGTCCAGGTGTTAGAGCCCACCCAGGGCAACATGTAATGCCGTGTGACCCCATCTCCAAAAAGTAAAAAAATGGAAAAGGAAGTGGGGGGGGGGGAGAAGGAGAAAAAGAAAAAGTTCTACGTTCTGTATGTTCCATATACAAAGTATAGTCTAGCAGGCCGTGCTGAAGAAAATGCCTTTGTGTAATGCTCAGCAAAGGAATTTTCTAACTTTTTGTTTCTCTAGGAGTGAGAAACAGAATAGGAATAGTGGTTGTATTAACGTTAAATATATAGTTACATATATTATGTAATATAATATATATTTAAGTGATAGGTATATAGGTATACACACATACACACACACAAACACAGTGTACAGCACCTGGCACATAAGAAAAAAATCAAGAAAATATTTCCAGTAGCTATAGTAACAAAAACGGCAGGGTACTAGCACCAAAACAGATGCGTAGACCAATGGTAGAGAAAAAATGACACAGAGACAAACCCACATAAATAGATATCTCATACTAGACAAAGGAATCAAAAATATTCATTGGAGAAAAGAGAGCCTCTTCAACAAATGGTGCTGGGAAAACTGGAAATTCACATGTAACAAAATGAATTTAAACCCCTATCTCTCACCCTGCATAAAACTCAAAGTGGGTCAAAGACTTAGGCATTAGAAAAAAGACCTTGTGCCTAAAAGAATAAAAGTAGGCCTAAATCTTCACCATGTTAGCTTAAGAACCAACTTCCTTAACAAGACTTCTAAAAGGCAAGAAATAAAATCAAGAATCGATAAATGGGATGGATTCAAACTATAAAGCTTCTTCACAACAAAGAAAACAACCAAGAATGTGAAGAGACAGCCTACAGAATAGAAGAAAATCTTTACCACGTACACCTCAGATACTGCATTAATATCCAGAATATATTAAAAACTCAAAAAACAACACCAACAAAACAACTCAATCAATAAATGGGCCAAGGAACTGAACAGACATTTCAAAGAAGAAATACAATCCCAATCAACAAATATAGGAAAAACTGTTGCACATCTCTGGCAATTAGAGAAACGCAAATCAAAACCACTCTAATACTAGTCAGAATGGTAATTATCAAGAATATAAGCAATAGTAAAGCGTTGGCAAAAAAAAGTGCTGGTGGCAAAGTAAAGTGGTACAGTGTGGAAAGGATTATGGAGATTCCTCAGAAAACATGGAATGGAACCACCACTTGACCCAACTATCCCAAAGGATTTAACATCAGCATACTATATTCACACAGCCTCATCATGTTTTACAGCAGCTCAATTCACAATAGCTAAACTATGGAACCAGGCAAATGGATGGAACTACAGAACATCATGCTAAGTAAAATAAGCCAATCCCCCAAAAGAACCAAAGAATAAACGTTTTCTCCGATAAGCAGATGCTGATCCATAGTGGGCACAGACAGGTAAGAAAGAATTAAGGAATGTTGGATTGTGCAGAGGGGAATGAGGAGAGAGGTGGGGCAGTGAGGATGGGAAGGAGGGTAGAATGAGACAGACATTATTACCCTGTGTACATGTATAATCACACTAATGGTGTGACTGCACCGTGTAGTCAGAGGAATGAGAAGTTGTGCTCCTTTTGTGTACAATGTGTCAAAATGCATTCTACTGTCATGCATAACTAATTAGAACAAATTTTAAAAAAGGGAGACCAGTAGACTAGAAGAAGGGGATGGGGGAGGAAGACAGTAGAAAATGAAATTGAATAAATTATACTGTTTTATTGTGTGCACATATGAATACATTATAATAAATCCACTGTTATGTATAATACACTAATAGAAAAGGGGAAAAAAATAAAACACACCAGCTTTCAGGCAGATTTTTTTTTTTTTAGTTCCTATCTTTTACTTAAAATGATTTCAAGATCACATTATGCAAAATAGAAAACTGGTGTTTGACAGGAAACATTTTCCTCATACTACGTAATATAATTAGAGGCAAAAGGAATTGCCAGTTCTCAGAACAGATCATAAAATTATGAAGTCAGAAAAAGCTGGTTCTATGAAGATTATTGTTGAGACCCATCTATGAAACCTCCCTGCTCACAATCAAGATATGCTGATTTAATCTTTGACATGTGATTAAATTTATAGGAAAAACTTAAAACACATCAAAACATGAAGAAGCTTTCAAATTTTTTAGCACTGTTTCTTAAAGTGTGATCCACAGCCCAGCAGCATTGGCATGGGAACAGGTTAGACATGTAAATGATCAGCCCCATTACAAAACTGATGAATCTGAAATTCTGAGGAAGAAGCCCAGTAATACTTGTGTTTAGTAAGCTTTCCAAGTGATACTGCTGCATGAGAAAGAGTGACTCAGGGTATGCCTTGAAATTACATTATCAACTTTCTACCTAAAGGTGGTAAAAAATTAAGGATCATAAACTCAACTATAAAAAGCAGTGTATCAAAGAGAGGCTAGGAATCAAGGCCAAAAATGTTGAAAAACTATTTAATTCTGCAGAAGACTCACAAGCTTTATGAAATAAGTAAATAATTAAAATAGAATATTATAAATTAAAAATACCTAAGCTATAGCTTTAAAACTGCACATCACCCTCCAAAAAAAAATGGCTACAAAGTAGAATGCTTTACAATCAATATCAACTTTTCAATGAACAAATATTAAAACATTTTAACTGAAGAGTTAAGACAGCATTAGAGTCTATGACAAAGACACTAAATTGTTTATTTAAAAAAAAATGCTAACAGCCAGTGAAAATGCAACATTGAAGGTTAAAGATATCTATGGAACAATTCAACTTCAATTTTTTGAATTCATAAAATAAATATTATCACAGGTTTCTAAAAACATCAGTGACTGAATTTCAGAAAAAACAAATCACTAGCCAGGCATGGTGGTGGCATGCCTATAACCTAGTGTCTCAGGAGGCTGAGGCAGAAGGATCCCAAGTTCAAAGCTAGTCTCAGCAACTTAAAGCGACCCTGTCTCAAAATTAAAAATAAGAAGGGCTGGTGATATGGCTCAGTGGTTGAGCACCTCTTGGGTTTAATCTCTGGTATCAATAAATAAATAAATAAATAAATAAATAAATAAATAAAAATCACTGCCCAAAATTCTTTCCTCAGTTCTCTTGACACTGGCATCATGTTGTATAGTGCTTTTTCTCTGAAGCAGATAGGCATCAGACTTTAAAAAACAAAACAAAAAAAAAACAGTACTATGGATTGAGTTATGTTCTCAGCCCTTTATTTTCAATTTTGAGACAGGTCTCCCTAAGTTGCCCAGGTTGGCTGCAAACTTTTTTGCCTCAACCTCCTGAGTAGCTGAATTACAGGCATCCACCACTTTGCCCAGCAACATTTAACATTTTTATCATTTAACTTCTGTACTTGATAACTCCTATAACTGGTACCTCAATATACTTATATACTTAGTATATACTCATATATACTAAGTTAATCAAAAGCCAACATTAAATAGCAAACTTAGGAGCCAATTCCAGGGGCACATTAAAAATCAGTGTTTGTCATCATGAATTATGCAAATCCACTCACCAATACACATATATTTAAATATAAATTTGATGGTGAAAAAATATTAGTGTTCATGAAAAACTGAAATGCAATGTAACTATTATACTAATAATTCTTGTTTAAAAAAAAACCCTACAGATGAAGGTGTATTTTTAGTTAACATTTAATCAAAATTGTGTTTTCTGAAAAATATTTAAGTACATATTAAAATACATGTCTTCTTTTAAATCAGATATTCTTAACAGGGGTATGCATTAGAGACCCCGATATAAATGTTTAAAACACATATTTAAACTAAACACTTAGATTTGAATTCTCCTATATTCAACCTTAATTTGCACATTGATTAAAAAAAAAAGAAGAAGAAGAATCTATTTTGACTACAGGCCAAACGCTGCAATTACTATTTATTTCTGCTCTAAGTTTGCTCCACTAGACCCAGATCCCGTCAGTCACAGACCTATTTTTAGTTCAAGGGCCTTCCAAGTAGGAACAAGCTAAAGCTCTCCCCCATCTTCCCATTTAAAATCCTGCAGCTTAGAGTCCATTCATTTACTCATAAGAAAAAAATAGCTGCCTTAATTATTTTCATATTTCATCTCTTATTAACAAATGAAAGTTGATATGCAAACATTAAATCAGAAGAACACATTTTAGGTTCAATATAAAATCTAACATTCATTTTACAGCATTATATTAATGATTTTATTTTATTATGGTAATCATTATATTATGATTTTATGCAGAAACTAATTATCGCATCCACTGAAAAATCCTTTTGAATTCCTAATTGGGTCAAATTATTTAAAAATTAACTATGCCTATTATAGTAAAAAGTAAAGGGAAATCTTCCACAAAACACAGTAAGACTGTTTTATAATAATAATAATAATAAGTGCTAAGAAATTGGCTAGTGTATTAATTAAGCTCCCAAGAATAAAGTATCTCAAAATTGTTATGCCAGGTAAAAGCTACTGAGATATTATATGAGAGTATAGAACAATCATCATTAGCTATGAGAAATGTTTCTGCTGTTGTTAAAAAGGATATATAACACTTGGCTTAATTTGTCTTCAAAATTTTACTTTTGTGTATTTAATACATAAAAAACAAAGATCAATTACTAACTACTCAACAGAGGTTTTTTTGTGTTACACACATAATTCATTAAACAAATGCAAATGATAGTCACAAGAAAAAGAGCTTCTTACCTTTCAAATAACTTGTTGCTGCTGTGCATGCTTTGCTCTTAATTCAGACACCTCCTTCCAAAGGGACTCATTCTCACTATTATAATTAAAAAATAAATAAAATAAACAAAAAAGATTTAGTCAGAAAACCAAACCCCAGTATCTTAATTAAGAATACTAGAGAATTAAAAAACACAAACCTAGAGAACTTAACTATGTTTGTTTTCACTATGATATGTATTATAAAAATACATATTTTTATAATAAAATACAGAAACCTGGTTCAATAATACAGGAATGACAACTATCTCAACACAACTCCAGAATCATTCCTTCTTAAATGTATTATCTGCTATTCATGGCAAAATATACAAAAAAAAAAAAAAAAAAAAAAAAACCCACTTAAAACACACTTCTATATCCATATAGCAGCAAGCAATTTACTCCTTTTGATAATGTGGTTCAATACTTTTTTTAATGTTCATCACTTAAGTGAGGTTAGACTTTGTGAATCATCTTAGGAAACAAAAGTGACATTTACTGAACAATTGATGTGCTTCAGGCACTATGCTAAACGTTTCAATTAAGCATTTAAATTTCTCTAAAATCAGCCAAGTAAGGAAGAATTATCTTGAAAGATTAGGACACTGAGGTACAGAGAATTTGTGGGAACCTGCCCAGTGTCACACAGATAATTCTATAACTGTTAAAGCCAAACTAAAGTGAGACTCTCAAACTACCTTGATAACTGTCTCAAACAAGCATATGCAAACCACCGTTTTATTTTTTTAAAAGATGGAATATTCAACAATGTCAAACCAATAACTTGCCCAATACTAAGATTCTTTTCCTTTGCTGTTTCTTAATTGAAATTGCATTGTCATTAGCAGAGTGAAAATGGTGAGAAGATATAAAAGATAATCTACCAATTAAATAATTTTCAACTTTTGTTAATCTCCACAAAAGCTATTTTCTCAGTCTGAATTATTACAAAAAGAAATGTGGATTTAAATACAGAGGTATATGAAAAGGAGATTTTCTTTAATACTTACTTACTGAATAACTGCTATATTTTTTCAGACGTACCTTTAAAGATGCTATTATCTACCTACTAAAGGAGAAGATCATTGCCTCTAACACTTAAAGGATGATCTGGGGATCTATTTCCTTAAGAGCTAAACTGAGATTCAAAGAATTAGGTCAAAGTATAGCCAACAGACACATCCTCAGTGATTAAATAAAATATGCAAAATGGAGAAATTTATATTTATTCAAAAAAAGAACCAAAGCCCAAGGTTACTTTAAAATATAGTTAGGAATATGCAAATCAGTCCATATCTGAAATGGGTAAAGAATACATCAAGGAACTACTCTCAAGCCCTTGGAAACTATTAAAGGGAAAAATCTCAGCTGCTTACTAAGAGTAGTAAAATACTTCTCTCTCTCTCTCTCTCTCTCTCTCTCTCTATATATATATATATATATATATATATATAAACTTATTACTTTGGTAAGTTAGGAAAACCTATCAAGTAATGTCATAAAACAAAACAAAGCACCTTTTTGAAGAAAAAGGTTTAAATAACATTCTCCCACACCTATGCAGAACAAATATCAAGTAGGGCAAATCTCTTGGGTTCTTTTATTCCCAACTTTTTGTGTCCTACTTTTTCCTAATAGAACTCATGGAAGAATTTTAAAGGAGGAGAAGGAAAAAAAAAAAAAAGGATGAGTAATATATAAGATTTTTTGTGTGTGCGCTCTTTTGTTTGTGAACACCTAAGTAGAAATGTATTTCCTACACTAAAGACTTATTGTTTCTTCAGTAATATTTGTTTATCAAATTGTTTTGATGTTCTTAGGTTCATATGTGATCCTGACCATCACAATTAAAACATATTATTAAAGTTAAGTCTATGACTACAAATCAAAAGTAATAAGAACCAATGCACCAGACAACTCCAACACCCAACACATTAGTATTATATTTGGAAGAATGGCTTACCATTTTAATTCTGAAAGTCTGGGCTCAATTGTTTCCTGTTTTATTTGAACCTTCTGAGGACTGCTTATAATTTTTGTTAAATCTTCCTGGCGAATTTTATTTTCTTCTGGTTTTGAAAACGAAACTTTCCAAAAAGCAAATTTAGAAAATCAAAAATACACGGCACACCCATGATTATAATTCAAAGCTTCCCTATTATAAGAATTTTTTGTGATCTACTCAAAGGGAGATTTTGTTCTAAAAGCACAGGGTGGAATTCTAGGAAAAGAATACACTTCACAGTTCATCCAGAGAGAAAGCAAGAAATAATCAGAAAACAAAACAAAACAAAAATTTCTCTAAGTTTCCATGAGCAGTAACATCTTAGGGTTTTTTTCTTTTTCTTCTGCCAAATTCCCTGTAATTTTCAAGCCTTTTTATTACCACATTCCACTTTTAATTAAATTTATACAGTAATGGCTACATGGTAGGTCATTTTCTTTCATCGTTTACAGCCCTTTTATGGATTTAGTAAAAATATCTTATTTCACCAAAAGATATTCATTCAAAAATGTAATAATTAATGCCTATCATGTACAAAGGACTTATTCTGTACAATGGATATATATCAGTAAACAACAAAAAAAGTCCTACAGTGAGGACTTTTTTTCAGTCAACACAGGAATGAACCTTCCTATTGTAATAATGACTCTTCATCCTCAATCAGAATGTTGTAAGCATTTTCCTTTCATCAAGAAAATGAAGAATGAGCTCTCACTACAGATGAACACAGGGAAAGGTGGAGGATAGAATATTTAATTAAAGTTTTATTGGTCTGATTCATTCTAACAAAGAACACCTGTGTATTTTCTGTACATTCTGAATTACAATAGCTAAAACTGCTCATTGGTCAATCATACATGTCAAAATCTTAGCTAAATAATATTAACAACAACTTACCTTCCTTTTAATGTTCTCCAACAAGTCATCCTGGCCTTGTTTGAAGTAAGGATGCTGAAATTCAACAGGACCATCTCTTTCCTGCTTTACTATTCCAGAGTCAGTATGTACTACTTTACGGAAACCATCTGAAAAAGATTGAAAATTTACTTAGACTGAAATTAGACAACAGTCAAAAAGTCACACTGCTTGTGTGGAATTTTCCTTTATCATCTTAATGAGAAAAAAATGGCTTAATCAGTAATTGGTTAGCAGAACAAATAAACTGCTGTCCATACTTACACATATTTAGTTGCCTTACAAAGCTTGCCATGTTATTGTGCTTGAAGTATTTTGGAAGAATTTCTTTTGCAAATCTTTGTTCATCCAAGACCAGAAAACTTTGGCCACTCTAAAGAAAACCAGAAAAGGTCAATTAGTTAAGGTTCTCTGGCACACTCATATATATGAATCCCAAACCTGTCCTGACCAGTCCTTCCATGATACCTTCAAATCAAAATTCTATTCCTGATAATGGCAACAACAACAAATTGCAAGTAAGTTCCAAACTGCAATTAAATTTTTTGATATATACCTGACACCAAATACTGCATTATATCATTAGCATTTCCATTAAATAAGAAAAATAGACCATTTCTGCTATCTTGTATAACAATAAAATAAATAAGATAAATTAAAAAGAAACACATTTTATCAGTATCTGTAGTAGACACTATACTAAGATGCACTGATTACAAATCAACTGCAAAACTCTAAGCTATATGTTTACTACATTAACACTGAAAGTTAACAGTGGCCAGGTGAGGGGGCCCAAGCCTGTAATCCCAGAGGGTAGGAAGGCTGAGGGAGGAGGATCTAATAAATATCCACAATACATACAAAACTCCTACAATTCAACAACAAAAATCAAACAACCTAATTAAAACAAAACAAAGGACTGTAGTAGACCTTTCTCCAAAGAACATTTACAAATATAGTCAATAAGCACATGAAAAGGCACTCAATATCACTAATCATTAGAAGTAAAATCAAAACCACAATGAGATACCTACTACTTCGTAGCCATTAAGATGGTCATGAGCAAAAATCAAAAAATAAGTATTGATGAAGATGTGGAGAAATTTGAACTCGTGTGAATTGCCAATGGAATATAAAAGTGTGGCTGCTATGGAAAGAGTATAGTAGTTCCTCAAAAAATGAAAACAATCACTATAATATCCAGCAATTCCTGTTATAGATATGTACCTAAAAGAAGAAAAAGAAGCATAAACTTTGAAGCTCACAATAGCATTATTTATAATAGCCAAAAGGCAGAAACAACCAAAATGTCCAACAGTTGAATAGATAAACAAAATGTAGTATATGCAATGAAATATTCAGTCTTAAAAAGTTAGTCATGACACATGCTGCAACATGGATGAACCTTAAAGACATTATGATAAATGAAATAAGATAGTCACAAAAGTATAAATACTATGCAATTCCACTTACATGAAATATCAAGAAAAGTCAATTTCATAAAAACAAAGCGGAATGGTGGTGTTTAGGAGCCGCAAAAAGAGTTGGGCATTACTATTTTGTGGGCATGGAGTTTAGTGTGGAAAGAAGAAAAACATTCTGAAGGTAGAAGGCAATAAATGTTACCTAACAATGTGAATGCATTTAATGCCACCAAACTATATGTTCAAAATGGCAAAAACAGTTAGTTTTACGCCATTTACATTTTGCTACAATTAAAAAAACAAGTGGGAACATCGATGATTTGGAAATCAAATACTGAGCTTTTCAATAAAGGTGCTAGACAACTGAATATGTAGGAAATAGTGAAACCAGATCCCTCAAACCACACACAGAAATCAATCCCACCTGAATTCAAAACATGAAATGCAAACCTTTAAAACTTTTGTTATTTCATGTGAAATGCAAAACCTTTCAAACAACCTGCAACTGCAACAAAAAAAAAAATATACCAGTAACAATAGAACAATGTTAAGAATCTAAAAAGAGTTCTAAAATTATACAGGACCTAAAATACACACAAGTGTATACATACACAGAATCTTTAATACTAAAATAAAAAGGACAAATGTGTTGTAAAGCTATTAATTCTCCCTAAATTAACCAATACGTCAAATTCTCTCTTAATTTAAAAAAAAAAAAAGATTTTTAAAGTAAAGATGAAGCAGTGCTATTAAAAAATACTTAAAAGTTTATTTGTAAAAAGAAACAAAAAGCCAGGCTCGGTGGTAAACACCTGTAATCCCAGTAGCTCAGGAGGCTAAGATTGGAGGATCACGAGTTCGAAGCCAGCCTCAGCAAAAGTTAGGCACTAAGCAACTCAGTGAGGCCCTTTCTCTAAATAAAAAATACAAATTAGGGCTGGGGATGTAGTTCAGTACCTGAGTTAGATTCCTGGTACTCACACCCAAAAAAGAAAAAGCATGAACCACAAAAAATTGATGAACTATACTAAAATTAAGGAGCGATACTCATCAGAAAAGGTACATAAGCCACAAACTGGGAGAAAATGAAGGCAACACATATAACCAAAACATGAATATAAAGTATAAGGAATTCCTGCAAAGAATAAAAGTAAAGACAAATAGAAAAATGTACAAAACAAACATGTCACAGAAAACATATGGCTAACTGAACATGAAAAGATTTTAGAACTTACTAGTAATTGGGGAAATATAAAAATCTCACTGAGAAAACATTTTATATCCTACTGCCCACAGCCAGCTCGGGCAGCTAAACTAGAGGTCGCTCCAGTGAATTTCCTAAGGTATCAAATAAAACACAGACACACAATTTACCTCTAAATTCAAATCCCAGGAATTAAAGCTCCTCTGCCTTCAGCCTCAAGCTCCCCAAAAGGGAGAGCTAGGAATGTCACAAGAGGCTGGCGCGAGAGAGCTAGCAGGTTCTGGCTTGGTCTTTTATTCAGGGGGACTCTGGTTCTTAGAAATTTCCATCCAAAAAAGGTCAAGAGGGCCAGGGTTACAAGGACAGGTAAGGTAACTAGATCCCTGGGGATGTAGGAAGGCATGCCCAAGCATGAAGACACACTTGGCGGCATTTTTACTACTCTCAAGATAGGGGCCACCATCTACAGTCACTTGAAACTGGCAGGATCACTGAAAGTAACTGATAGGGCCTCAACTAATCAGGAGAGGAAAACTCTGGTCACAGGACATGGTGGCCACCCACAATATCCATTTGTTAAAAATTAAGACTGATAATATACAGTTTGAGGAGGAAAATTAACTGAGAAATTCAAGCACAACTAATAATAGGAGAGTAAATAGATTTGCTCTCGGGCTGGGGATGTGGCACAAGAGGTAGCGCACTCACCTGGCATGTGTGTGGCCCGAGTTCGATCTTCAGCACCACATACAAACAAAGATGTTGTGTCTGCCAAAAGATAAAAAATAAATATCAAAAATTCTCTCTTTCTCTCTATTAAAAAAAAATAGATTTGATCTCTTTGAGAAACAACGTGCACTATCTTAAAATATTCATGTTCTAATTCCAAGCAATTAATTCATATATAGACATACCTTACAGACACCTGATATAAAAATATTACTAACAGCATGTGACACAGTTGATCATTTATCTTCCTAAACCATTTTCTTTCATTAACTTCGATGACCTTACTCCCTGATATTCCTCTTTTTCCACTGTTTGTTCTCAGACTCCTATGCTGGCTTGTTCTTGACTTTACATCCTCTGGATGCTGAATACCCAATCTTTCAGTTCCAGTTGCTTCATCAGTTTTCCCAGATTTCATTCAGCCCCATGACTTTGCCGCTCACAAGCGCCAAACTCTGCCCTGAAAGCCAAACTCATACCCAATAACTCATACCCAACATTTCCACTTGGATATCTCAGGGTAGGGAAATCCATCAAGCTGTTCAGAAATATTCCTGTTCTTCCTGTACTGCATTTCTCTCACCTTTTTTGGGGGGAGGGGAAAGGGGAGGAGGGAACTACTATGACCAGTGATTGAACTCAGAGAACTCAACTGACCACTAAGCCACATCCCCAGCCCTACTTTATATTTTATTAGCGACAGGGTATTACTAAGTTATTTAGTGCCTTGCTTTTGCTGAGGCTGGCTTTCAACTTTTGATGGTCCTGCTTCGGCCTCCCAGGTACTGGACAGGTGTGCACCATGGCACTCAGCCTCAATGATTCATTTTTAATCTCAAATTTAAAAACAGTAACCTCAACCAACGTTTCTGTTCAGGCTAAATCTGAATCGTTGTTAATTCTTTGTTCCTTCTCTACAGACAATTTACTAGCAAGTCTTGAAGCTCTACCTTCAAAGTGGAAATAGAATTTGACCTCTTCTCAGACCACTATGAATACAACTAGCCTACTTTCAGCCACCATTTTCAATACCACACTGGAAAACTCTCAGTCTTCTAACTAGCTGCCAATATCCCTATTACAACCTTATGGCCCTAGGCCATCTGCTTCTACTTTTCTGATCTCTCTCTCCTAGTCTATATATCAACAACATGGGCCTTCTTACTTTCTTAAACATTCCATATTCAAGGACTTTACATTTGCTACTCCCCCTTTCTGTGATCCGTCCTTTCTAATCATTTAGGTCTGTGCTCAAATGCCATCTCTTTAATACAGCTTTCCTTCTCACCCTTCCGAGTATCCACAAATTTCACTCAGTTTATGTGCCAATTATCAATTTATTGCTCCAAACACGTTATTTTTTGTACCTTCTGCAAACATGGAACAGGGTACCTTAAATTCTAATTGCCACAATTAACTCTTTTGTGGTAGAGGATATTTGAGAGAACCTGCAAGCACCTAGCTCTTGTAATGCATGATGATAGGAAGCAAACAAAGCACAACAACTTTCCCTGTCACTCCCTCTTACCCTTGGGCAGTGAAATGTCCCTAGCAATACCTCTCCCAACATTCACACTTGGATATGGAAATCCAAAGAACAAATTTACTCTCAAACAGGGGGCTGAATTTTTCTTAAAAGGGCCAGATAAATATTTTTTGCTTGTTGATAAGGTCAAGATTTTCTCTGTGTAACAAAAAAAGCAGCTATAGGCAACATATAAATAGACTGATCACGGCTATGTTCCGATTAAATTCATAAAACAGATGACTGGCATTTGGGCTGTAGTTGATCAATCCTTGCTCAGAGTTCTAAATGTCAGATTTCCAGTAAGTTCCACCAGTCCAACACAAATGACTTCTCTTCCATTCAGTGAAATATGGCTACACTTTCTCCAACAAGGCCAGGATCCTAGCTTTGAGGGAAGTGTCCCTACTATGGCATTATCATAGCTATACCAACACTGACTGTTCCTACTAACTACCCCTATATTCTTTAGAGTTTTCTTTACTCCAATTCCTATGAAATAGTAATTCTATTAAACTTTCCCTATTGAAAATATTCTGTGGATGTTGTCTTTTGATTGGATCATAACTGACAGACTGTTAACCTATTTGCTCTCCTTTATGGTACTTATCACTGCTCAGTTATTCATATTGGCTTATTTTATCTATCAGTACCTTCTACTAGAATGTAAACTCCACGAACAAAAGCACTTTGGTTCACTACTGAATAAATTCCTAGTACCTAGCATACTGGGCATTAACAGGTCCACAACAAATATTTATGATTAACTTACTTAAATGAATCTTTAGTTCAATAAACTCAATCATATCTGTCGAATCTCAACTCTTGGATAATAACAAATAAAGATGAAAGTTTCTTATTTGAATTTGCATTGTCTTCCTCACACAAAGCCCTCATTCACTCCTATCATTCTGTGTCTCTACTTTGGTATTCCTTCAGTCTCTACTCTAAAATTAATCAATTACATCTTTGAGTACAAAAATTCAACCTTATTGCCATAAACCCATAAGGCTCAAGCAATTCAACAGTGAATTCTCCCTTCTCCCTAAACATTTTACAAGGGTCAGAAAGCCATTACTGAGTGGGACAAGAGATTGGTACCTTCTCCTCCATCCTTACCCATAAATGTTGGCAAACTTTCCAAAAGTAGTCAGTAGCCATTTCTAATGCCTAAATTAAACTTTTGGCACTCTTAGTGTAGAATGCTCAAAATGTTCTTACAAATAATCTAATACTTTGGGATCACTGAAAACAATTTCCAGAATATAAATGTGCAACTTTAACAAGTCTGTAACTTCTCAATGTTCACCAATTATTTCTTAAGTCTTTAACTCCTCTTTTACATATACAAATAAAAATAATTTGCAAATGAGTCTTCCAACTTTTTTGCAGGCCCATCTAACTTGGATTTTACCCTTACTTTGCCATGTTTGTGTTTCACTCTAGAACATCAAAATAATGCAATGGTTGCCGGGATATTCAAATTCCTTCAAAACAGCTAGAAAACACTACAGTTTTCTGGTTTGCTCCCTCCACCTCCTATTTCTTTATTCATCTGTGCTGATTTGAGAATACTAGAGAATTTCCAAAAGGCACAAAAAGTGGAACAAATGGGTATGAGGTCTCTAGTGAAATCGTGCATCCTTCTCAAGCAATTTGAGAAACAGAGACAAAGGTAAGAATACTGACCTTATAGAAAATTTCCTTCTTTTATGCTACTTTATAATAATTATCAACATTCAATAGCAGTAAAAGCTGTTCTTCACTATCAATGACAAGAACTTTCATTTAACCTCCATAACCTCTTGTCTCTGAGTATCAGGTTTCCCCAGTTTCTTCCTAGCTATACATGTGCCCTTCTCTTTAGGATATATTACATTTAAAAACATGCTTTAGGTTGTCTGAAAATACTATCTCTTGACTGTGGAAATAAATTGTTTACCTGAACAAAGAACTATTATATGAAATTTTGAAGTTATGGGAAATGTTAAAAAAAAAAAGACAACTTTTTGTTTGGGGAGAGAATAAAGGAAAAACTGAAATATGTATAGTGTGTTTTTCTTAAAGACCTTGGATCTAAAGACTTATTAAAAATTTTGAGTCAGTAACAAATTTAGTATAATTTTGATCATTCACAATATTATTTCTGTTTAATGAAGAGAGGATTATTTCACTTAATTTTGTCAAATTTCAAGAAAAACTAAAGTTACGTAAGTCTTTAGAACTGTTAAGCCAAACTTTCCAAACTGCAGCTGGTGAGTTTTCTGTCCTTGCCTTACACTCAAGTTAGAGATTATTTTCCGCCACTGGGGGAAAAATGCCTAAGATTCCTTGGTTCCCAAAACATCTGCTTCTTCTAAAAGGCCTTAATACGATTTTCAATCAGATACTATAAATGCTAAATTACCTCAACAGAAGTGCAGCACAAGTATGGGAAAATAAATAAATAAAACAGAAACAACTATAAATAGCAACTTTTAAAAGATGCGGGTAATTTATTTTGGTTTTTCATCTAACATCACTGTTTAAAAGCTTTACCTTTCAGTGTCAGCACTGCTTTTAGAAAATATGTGTGACAGCATGATTGAAGATAGGCAGGTGCACTAAGCTACTAGGTTAGTACTAGATAACATTTATCCAGATTTATCCACTAACTTGTGAAGGATATCATTTTTTTTTAAACAGAGAGAGGGGAGAGAGAGAGAATTTTAATCTTTATTTTTTAGTTATCGGCGGACACAACATCTTTGTATGTGGTGCTAAGGAACGAACCCGGGCCGCACACATGCCAGGTGAGCGCGCTACCACTTGAGCCACATCCCCAGCCCCATGGACATCATTTTCGTATAAAATTAAACATGGAACCAGGCATGGTGGAGCACACCTATAATCCCAGCGGCTCAGGAGGCTGAGGCAGGAGGATCTTGAGTTCAAAGCCAGCCTCAGCAACAGTGAGCCACTAGGCAACTCAGTGAGACCTTGTCTCTAAATAAAATACAAAATAGGACTGGGGATGTGGTTCAGCAGTTGAGTGCTTCTGGGTTCAATACTCGGTACCAAAGAAATAAAATAAAAATTAAATATGGTGCTAATCTCTATATTAACTTTAGTACAGTTGGTGGAGCTCAGAAATCTATTGTTAGAAAATTGACCTTGGGGATCAGAAATCTAAGTTAAGAGGCTGATCTCCAATCTTGACTAGCTGTGTAACTATAGCTAAGTAATCCAACCTGTCTAAGCCTAGAATCCTCAATTATGGTGGGTGAGATGGAGTTAAACTAGATGATCTCTAAAATTCTTTTCAAATGTTCTTTATCATTTCTACCACTAGCACAGGGATTTCACTCATTCATCAAACACTAAACACTTATTGTAACTCTGGCACAGATACAGACCTGAGTTCATTTTCATTTTCCTACTGGTATATTAGAAAAATGAGTAGTTAAAATATACACTAAGCTGGGCACAGTGTCCCACGCCTGTAATCCCAGTGACTCAGGAGGTTGAGGGAGGAGGGCTGCAAATTCAAAGCCAGCTTCAGCAACTTTTGAGACCCAGTCTCAAAATAAAAAATAAAAAGGGCTGGGGATATGGCTTAGCAATTAAATGCCTGTGAATTCAATCCCCTGTGCAGAAAGAAAAAAAAAAAAAAAGCTGACTTAATAATTTAATAATGGAATAAAAAATGACGGTCTTATTTCTTTACCTTAAAATTCATGAAATTAAGTATTTGTGGATGAGTATGAAACTCTGCATTTGATACTGCAGAGAAAATAAGAATGTTATTAATATACTAGGCGTATGAGAAATTATTGGACTTGCCACTAACATAATAATAACCTTTTATTAAAACCAATTACCAATATATGTAGGTACCATTTCTAAGTAGTATAAATAAGGCTTTTCCAAGTCAAAAAGGTATGATAAAGTCAGCTCAGGCAGAAAGAGTACCTCATCCAATTTCTAACATGAATACATAGATGAGTAACAGTCTGTGCTGATCCATCCTTGTCAACTTTTAATCCTTCTGACTGATGAAAAGCATGAGACATCTGTTTATTTTAAGTACATCCTAGTGGCTGGCTTTCTTTGCACCTTTCCTTGCACAACTGTACAGAATTCATCAAATGCTTAATATGCACAGCTTCATCCAGAGGGTTTAAAAAAAAAAATCCAGTTGACAACACAAGAAAATTAAACACTAGAAAGTTTAAAAATGAATAAATGACACTAAGAATAGTCAAAATCTCATATGCTTGATATGGTACACTATTAAAAATAAAATTGAAAACTATTAATAAAAAGGAAACAAGCAGAAAGAAAAGGGGAAAGGAGACAACATTTATTTAGCATGTAACAGGTGTCAGGCATTATGCTGGTAGTTTTGACTTGTTCTCAAAAACTCCATACATGAAAATATTCCCAACTAAGTGATCATCTACAGTTAAGAAAAACCCAAAATACCTCATAAACTGATTCCAATAATCCAAGTGTCTACTAAAGTAAATGTAGTGTCGATGTTAATAATCATTCTGTCTAGAATCTTTGTGTTTGGAACTAGAAAGGGTCTCGGGTCATGGAGGCAACCCATTCATCCATCCATCTTATGCACAGAGAAACTTAGACCAGACTGGATAAAAGACTTGAGTGGGGTTATCCTTGTTTGGAAGCAGAGTCATGATCAAATAATCTAGGCACCCATATACCATTCTGCGGGCAACTGGGGAAATTTAGTAATTCATCCTTAGCTCCTCATCAAGTTACTGAACACGGTCTATTAGCACTTTCATTATCATAATTATAAAATACCCGATTACACAAATGGCCCGACTCCAAAGAATACTTTGCCATTTTCTATTTAATGTTTGAAAAAGCCATTGATAAGCAATAGCCTGCGTCTGAACATCTGCCTACTCCCCCGACAGCTCTCCTCATAAAAGATCCCAGATGCAAAGCGAGGGGTGTGTGCGTGTGGTCAGGTCGCTAGGGTACAGATTTCCCCAGCTAACCCCGCGCCGAAGAGCCCGGCCTGGATCTCCGGGTTCCGATCCCTACCCGAGCCGGATGGAGGATGAGTATGCAATAACGTGGCTCCCGCGCCCTAGGTACGTCGTCTGCCTAGGCTGCGCGGGGCCGCTTCGGAATGCGACCCGGCCGACCGTTACGGGCCGCCCCTCCCCCACCGCGGCCTGCGGCGAGCGGTGCGGCCGGGCCCCAGCTCCCCTCGTGAACAACACCAGGGGTCTTCTAGAGGCTGCGCGCAAAGGCCGCGCGCGGTGCCGCACAGCCGCCGCGCGCCTGGCAGGGAGCGTGGAGCCGCAGGCCCCGAGGGACAACCCCGCGGGAGGGAGCGGGAGGAGGCGGTTCGGAGACCGCGGTGCCCCGACCATACCTGGCTCCAGGTGATGAACTCGTTGGTGTGGGTTTCCTCCACAAACGTCCACAGCTTGCTGAGGAAAGCCGGCACGTTCCAACTCGGCTTCATTGTTAACCAGAGCAGGAATTCCGAATTTTACACCCGAACGCAGCAGCGGTGGTGGTGGTGCTGGCGGAGGCAAAAGCGGCGGCAGCTGGCTGAGGCGTTGGCGGCGGCAGCAACTGCTCCCGGAGAACGCCCACCACGCAGGCGTAGCAGCTCTCGGCCCCGCCCCCAGCCAGCCCCGCCCCCAGCCAGCCCCGCCCCCAGCCAGCCCCGCCCCCAGCCAGCCCCGCCCCCAGCCAGCCCCGCCCCCCAGCCAGCCCCGCCCCCCAGCCAGCCCCGCCCCGAGCCAGCCCCGCCTCCCAGCCAGCCCCGCCTCCCAGCCAGCCCCGCCTCCCAGCCAGCCCCGCCGGGCGCTCAGCTAGGCTGGGAGGCCTGGGGACCGCACGTGACAGACAAATCTCTGTGCTCCGCCCATGCGCGCTGGTCTCGCGCCCGTCCTCCGAGGAGCCAGTCCTAGGCCCCCGTCCGCGCCACAGAGAAAAGTGATTGGATGCTGCCGGCGTGATGGGCGGAAGTTAAAGGGGACGCTGCCTTCTCATTCGCCTTTTACACGGGAGGTTTCGCTGTAGCGGGCCTCCAGCTTAGGAGAAGGCCCTTAGTTGTTTCTATTGGGAAGGGCATTGAATTCTCTGGCTGTGTCAGAAAGGGCTACAAAAAGCCATCAGGGGCTTTTGAGTCATAAGTTTAGCAAGCAAAGTGTAATTTGCATCTGGCTAGTGGAAGGGATAAATCACGTGAGGCAGAGGGCAGCTTTCCAATGTGATGTGTTAGGCCCAAATAGAAACTGTTAAAATAATGAACCTTATCCTTAAATTTTAATTAGGGGAAAGCGACTCCTTTAAAATATTTATCGAAAAGAGGAATTTAAACAATAACTATTTTGTAAATACGGATTACCGTAAACCAGGCACTCTAATAGGCATGCTGTTACATGTTGTTTGTAATTATGCAAACATCAGTGCCTACTCTGTGCCCAGCCTAAAATGAATTAGCCTAATTCTTTTCTGGGGAGGGGGTAAGGAGAGTGAGGGGGAGTTTAGGAGGTGGAACAGAATTAAACCCAGGAGCACTTAACCACTGAGTCACATCCCCAGTCCATCATCATTATCATCATCATCATCATCATCATCATTATTATTATTATTATTTTGATGTAGGGTCTTCCTAAATTGCTAAGGGCCTCGCTAAATTGCAGAATTTTAATTCTCCTGCCTCAGCCTCTGGAGCTGCTGGGTTTACAGGCCTGTGCCATCAGGCCCAGCTCATTGTCTAATACTTTATATTATTTTAGTCAAATTAATTGTTCCTTCAGGTACACTGTAGGTACATTTTTATTTACCCGAAATAGTTTGGCATATGGAAAAAATTATTGGGCAAGGAAAAAGTAAGTCTGAGCTTGGGTTCAGCTTCAGGGACACTTTAATGTATGTTAAATTACACTGGTTCTGTGTCATTTGGAAGAATTCTTTAATGTATCTGCAAAGGTTTTTTCCCATTTCTTCCTTGGAGATAAGAATATATTTTCCTATAGTTTCCCTAATAATATAGCTGAAAAATTCTTTGAAAGTATGAAGAATTGTGCAAAATTAAACTTTTAGCTTTTACAATAGTCAGCAAAAAATAAGATTTGCAAATAAAGATAATTCACTGTAGAATTAGTTTCCTACCTAGGTATATGTAAAATAATCTATTTTTTTAAATGTACATAATTTCCAATGCGCACATATTGATTGAATACTGACTTTGTGTTCAGCACTGGCTTATTCACTGAAACAAAATCAGATGTATGAAGGGATACAAGTAATAAAGGATTTTTGATTAGCTTTTAAATATGACAAGGGCTTTACAGCTCTTATTCAATCCCCACAACCATCCAATCATTGAAGCTTCAAAGTACCTGATTCAGATTCCGATCCAATCAATTATGCAAAAATCTGATATCAACAGTGTAACCAGACTTAGTGATTAATAATTATTTTCAAGGATAAGAAGACTGAAGCCAAAGATGAACTACACAGAGGTTTCTACCTACATTCCTTTCTGGACAATGTGTTGATTTTTCTCCATTTTGGAATGGTATTTACCAGATCTAGTGCCTCTTACATCAAATGTGAGTGAAACTCAACGAACTGACATTTTTCTCCACAATCCTACAGATACCTTTCTAAAACACAAATCTGAAAACCTTATCTTCTCTTTGAAGTCATTCAGTGACTTCCCATAATTTCCAGAACTAAGTCTAAACCTTTAAGATGGCATGAAAGACCTTCAGTGTTCTGATACTACCTACTATTCCAGTCATGGTCCAGCACTCTTCACACCTTAGCCTGAGCCACACCTGACTGCTTCACTGCTGTTATTTTACAAGTCACATTCTTTCACACCCCTGTATATTTCCACCACTGTTGCCTCTCCTGGAGAGCCCTTCTGGTTCCCTATTATACCCTAAATTCCTCCTTAATGTTCAAGGTCAGTTGCGAGCAGATCTCATCTCTTTGGTGAAATCTTCCTTGGTGATCTTTATTATAGCACTTATTACATCATATTGAAATGCATGTGCCTTTTTATACTGGACTATGAAAATACTTTTAATATAAAGACTGTCATAATTACATTCATTCACCTACAAAGCTATCACAGTGTTTTGTATATATTAAACTCAATAAGTATTAGTTGAATAAATCAGTGAATACACAGATAAGTGCTAATCATCCATTTAGTCAAGCTTCCTTTTCCTTGAAAAGGCCAGGATCGAAATGAATGACTTCTGACCTTTTAGATCAAAGTCTGAATCTAGGACTCCCTGGGACACATTAAAGACTTGCTAATTAATGACAGAACTCTTGCTTTATAAAGCCCTTATACGTGGTGATTGTTAGATTTGCTATAATTTACTCTAAAATACTCCTACTTAAACAGTAAGATGTAGTGTGACCCTTAATTGTAATTTGCACCCTAGGGATAGTTAATGGTTGAAATATTCTAATTAAGAATACACACTCCAGAGGCATTTGGTTAGCATTTGAAAGATGTAACAAATTCCTACTCTCTGAAAGCATTCTTTCTTTCTTTCTTTCTTTCTTTTTTAAATCAGCATCAAAGTTTTGTTAATTAGAATAATATATGTGAAAATGAATTTGTGTGTGAAATGAGTGAAGTTCAGGATATTTGTGTTTACTAAAAACTGTGTACACCTCCACTTTGGACTAAACTGGGAATCCTGATACTTGAGCAATAACACCCTTCTTCTGAAGGTGCCCTTGTCCCTGACCTTAGGATTTTTATCCTCTTAATCAAAGCATTTGGGTGCTCTGGGGCGAAAGTAAAAATGGAGGCTCTCTTACAATTTTTTTTGCCATAGTTTTCATAAGACATAATAGGTTAGGGATGTGGTAGAGTGAATGCTGGTAGCATGAGTCCTTGGGTTTGATCACCAGCACAAAAAAGAAAAAGAAAAAAGACATGTTTGGTAAAATATCCAAGAAGATCAAATGTAATTATTATTGTCTGGTATTCTATTAATGGAACAGTGATGTTTAAAATCATTAATGAATAAAGACATAATTATTAAATCATGTTTATTCCATATAATTATTTTTTCTTGACTTTATTTCAACAAAGTCACTGATTAGGCTGTCATCATCAAAATTGTTACATAATCTGTGTTGTTTGGATGTTATTGATGTTATTGATCAAAAATGTAATTGCACTCAAAGCACAAATGTATTTAAAAACCAATCTATTTTCTAAAATTATTAAAAATAAATGTTGAATGTTGAAAAAGTAGGTATGTTCATATTTTAAGTTATATTCAGAAATGTTACAAAATTAAAATTCAATAAATTATATTTAATAAATTTTAATTTTTAAAAACTATTCACATAAATATCATTTTAAATTTAATATTTTGAAAAAAAATCAAATGGATTAAATGCTTCAAAAAATAAACTCTCTTTTACTCTGAAACAATTCTGTCTCTGGCATGGATAGAAAGTAGAGTAACCTAAAGTCTTGTATTTCAAAGGCATAGGAGATAGAGTGATGTTAAGAACTGTAGGATGCCAACACTGAGTGCTAGATCCCAAGTGATAGAGGGGCATATTTCTTTCTTTTTTTTTAATATATGAAAAGACATTTTATTATATTACTAAATAACATATTAGTGAATACACTAGATTGCATTTTCTCAAATGGCAAATGAGACACCAGATAACATTTTTTTTGATTCTCCCAGGAGTCTCAATATCATCTGTCTTTTGGTTCGGATTCTTGCGACGTCTATGATACTGTCCATGAGGATACCAAGGATGTTTAGTAGTAAAGAACATTTTGCTAAATTTTTCTATCATGGGTCCTTGCTCAAGGTGTTCATCTTTTTCTTCTAATCTGGTTTTTAGCACTTGATCATGTGTTTCTTCATTACTGTGCACAGGATCTGGTTGAGAAATAGGTTGTGTATGTTCACATGGGATATCCACAGAATAGTACACCATACTAATGTCCTGCCATCAGATATCAAAGCAAGCTCTACTTTGCAATTATAGGCATCTGGAAGAGAAGAAAATGTGGATTTATGACAAACACTAGAAAAAGCACTATTTTGAACTGGAAATAAATGCTTCCAGAGAATTCTCTTTGATATCATCCATTTGAATGCTATCACTGTCATGGTGTTATAAAGATGATCAGACCATATGATGAAAGATGTTCTGAAGAGCAACCAACTTTAAAATCTGCTTCTAGGCACACCAATTTTTATTCCAGGAGACCACCTCCGCCTATTTGATTCTTAATGAGTATATGCATTAGGATATTCAAGGCCTTCTAAAATCCTGGGTTCTAGGCAGAGAACTGCTCTAGAGTATGAAAGTAATACATCTAGATTTTACCAACTCTCTTGAACATTTGCTGAGACCTAATGTTGGAACATTGCAACATCAGTGTACTTCACCTGGTTTATAGAATGGGGGACTAGCTTTTTGCATATTTTTGGTAACATATCTTTGTAAACGTGGCAGAATAGCAACTGATTCTTAGTTCTTCAACTTGATGGTAATGTTGTGAAAAGAAAATGAGTCGACTTTCGCTAATTCTGATTCTTTGGGACTACAAAAAATCCAATCACTGAAATAGTCAAATTGGCTTAGCTTAGTCATCAAGAATGTAAATCTGGCAAAATTCTCCAGATTGAAGCAACAAAACAGATCCTTACATTGAACTATGAGTTCAGTTGGATGGAAAACTAAATTTCAGTGATGGTTTGTAGGTTTAATTGCATGGCACCTTTCAGATATTAGTGGTTAAGGATATATTCCAAGATATATTTCCAATCTCTTATGATAAAGACCTCCTAACATCACTCTGTGAAGAACTCCCATTTCCTCCGTATAAGTTCTATACCATTTATTTTCTTGATCTACTGGAACAACCTACCAAACATTTGTACAAATTACCTCGTTTGACACCTGGTGGCATCTTTTCAACTTTGACATAATTGGTAATCTAACACCAGATATATATATATATATATATGCACACACACATATACATATATATGTATATATACAGACATATATATATTCACATACATGTAGATGGTTTTGTGGATTATTTTTATACAAAGGTATTTAACCTTTTTTTTCTGAGGTGGAGTCTTACTATGTTACATAGATTGGTCTTGAACATCTTGAACATCTGGGCTTAAGTGATCTTCCTGTCTACTCTTACAGAGTAGCTAGGACCACAAATGTGCATCACTGCACTTGCCTAAAAAAAAAATCTATATTTACTTTTAATTGTGGTAAAATATATATTGTATAAATTTCACTATGTTAACTTTTTTTGGGGGGGTACTGTGGATTGAACCCAGGGATACTTAACCAATGAGCCACATTCCCAACCTTTTAGTTTTTTTTTATTTTGATAGAGAGTCTAAGTTGCTTAGGACCTTGCTAAATTTCTGGGTCTATCCTTGAATTTATGATCTTCCTGACTCAACCTTCCAAATCACTGGAAGTACAGACTTGCACCACTAGGCCTGGCTATGTTAATTATTTTTAAGTGTTCAATTTAGTAGTTCAGTACATTCATATTGTTGTGTAAACAATCTCCAAAACTCTTTTAATATTATAAATGTAAAACTGTATTCTCATGACAATTACCATTTCTCCATTCCCCCAGTCTCTGGAAACCACCATTTACTTTCTGACTTTATAAATTAGATTACTCATATATATCTGTATCTCATATATATCTGTTCATACAGTATTCATTTTGGAGAATGGCTTATTTCACTTGCCATAATGTCCCCAAGATTCAACCATGTTGTAGCATGTTTTATAATGTTCTTTCTTTATATGGTAGAATCCTATATGTACACACACACACACACACACACACACACACCACTGAATTTTGTTATCCTTTTATCTGTGAATGGACATGCTAGTTGCTTCCATCTTTTGGCTGTTATAAATGGTGTTGCCATGAACATTGATATATATATTTTGATGAATTTTGCTTTTCTCATTTTGACAACACTTGGTGAAAATTATTTCAATTGGCACAATTATAATTTACTCTTTTTAATAATTTCATGGTGCTCCACAGTGTGTTTAGAGCAGAATATATTCAGGCTACTGATGGACATTTGTTTCATTTTCAAGGAGCTTATTTATTTAATTATTTACACACACCCCTCCACCGGGGATTAAATCCAGGGGCACTTAACCCCTGAACCACATCACATCCCTAGCCCTTTGTATTTTTTATGTTGAGATAGGGTCTCCCTAAGTTGCTTAAGGCCTCACTAAGTTGCTGAGGCTGGCTTTGAACTTGTGATCCTCTTACTACCTCAGCCTCCCCAGATGCTAGGGTACAGGCATGTACTATCATGCCCAGCATTTATTTACACTTAAAGATCCTGAAAAAAAAAAAGGAGAGAGAAAGAAAGAGGGTAAAAAAGGTAGGAAGGAAGTAAGGAAAGGAGGGAGGGAGGGAGGGAGGGAGGGAGGGAGGGAGGGAGGGAGGGAGAGAGAAGGAACGAAGAAAGGAAGGAAGGAAGGAAGGAAGGAAAGAAAGAAAGAAAGAAAGAAAGAAAGAAAGAAAGAAAGAAAGAAAGAAAGAAAGAAAGAAAGAAAGAAAGACAGACAGGCTGAAAGAAAGAAATCTCAAGCTTAAATCCTTAAATATTGGTGCTTTTATTTCTTTGGATTAGTGAATTCAGATCTTCATGAATGATTTACATAGCAAATCTATATTTTCCATTATTACCAGCATACAATAAGAAAGTAACACTGATTTTTAAAAAATTCCCCTATTTGAGCCAAAAGAAAGCTATTGTATATGCATCCAAGGCTATGATGCTTCTAGCAACCAGAAATGTCAACATCATGCTTCTATGGCAATAGCAAATATTTAAGCTTGACAAAATAATCTAATATTTGGTGCTCAGGGGAGATTTCACCATTGGATAAAAATGAAAAAAATACCTTTATTCTTTGGTATTTTCATAACCGTTAATGCAACATCAGGAAACTAAATCTTACTTGTAACTTTTTGGGAATTGGTAGCTGAAGATATATTCTATATCTGTTTTGGACTAATTTCTTTATGCTTTATTTTTCACTAGTTCAATTAATAATTTATGGTAACTATCTCCTGTAGACTTACTCAACTGCAAGAGGAGAAAAGCAGCTAATATTTATGGAGATATTTACGGGCATTGAGATCCAGAGAATTTTGGTCATATTCCCACAGGCTCACAAATCAGCATGTTTCCGTATGGAAATATGTATGTACATATGAGAGGGTACTGGGATCGTGCAAAATATTTCCACTTTGAAGCCTATGTCTTTCCACTATGTTGTTTAGGATTTATCTTATGATGGGCCTATTCTATGATGGATGAAACCTGGTGTCTCAAGTCTCCTGTATCTGATGTGTCTGGAATAAGTGCTTGCCATCCCCAGTCCAAAGTGGTAGCCTTCCCTTTCTTCTCTTTCTCTTCTCAAGCCTATAACTGGGCTGCAGTTTTCTGATTTGGTGCAGATTTGGGCCTCCAGTGTATACCCACTTGACTTGGCTGCTCTCTTAGCTCTTACACATGGTTTGTCACAGAAAGACTGACTTTAAAAATTAAGACTATTATAATAAATACAAGAAAGTACAACAAAATGCTGCTTTTTCCAGGATAACTGTTTTGACATTTTTTAAATTATCAAAATCTGTAATAACAAATATGCTACTCCCACAAACAAACAAAAACATATTTTGGGTCTCCTGTTTTACCTAGAGCTTAATTAGGTAACTGAGTACTCCAGACCTGAGTCTTGTTACAACCAGATAGATCATTTGGATCTTGATGCAAGGTGTTATAGGGTGATTCATGCTCCATAAAAATTCATATGTTGAAATCTTCACCCTGGTGCTTCAAAATTCTCCAGACGTCCCCAAAGCCCAACTATTATGCATATTAGAACAAGTTTAACCATACATGGAGATGAGGTCCTTTACGGTCATATCCACCCTTCCTACTTCATTTTTATTTTTCTTGTTTTCATTTTATTTGTTCACTCTATAATTATATGCCATCTTAATCTAAAAAATGAAAATTATTTTTCTCCAATTTATTTATATCAGTAGGACATGTGGATGGATTGAATCCAATATGACTGGAAGAGCATACAATACAGACAACACACAGAGCAAGGGGTGACTATGTGAGAACATAAGGAAAAGACAGCTAGTTGGAAGCCAACAAAACGTGCCTTAGAGGAAACCAGACTTGCCAACACCTTGATCTTGGATTTTAATCTCCAGAATTGTGAGAACAGATTTGTGTTGTTTAATCCACCTAGTAACTCTAGCACACTAATATAGTAGGTGAACAATGTAGCAGCCTATTTGGCTTCCCTGCCTTGGGTTATCTGTCAGTGCTGTCCTCAGTAGAGAAGTTCGCCATACACAGCGAACACCGGATCTGCCAGTGTTCACTCCCATCTGGTCTGTAGCCAGTTTTAGCCCTGGTTCTTTCTGTTCTCTCTCTCCCTTGCACACTGTTATTACTAGAAACTTCTGTAGTTAAGACTGCTCATGTATTCTCTGCAGGAGGTTCATGATTTCAAGCTACACCAAATTCTCCAGACGTCCCCAAAGCCCAACTATTATGCATATTAGAACAAGTTTAACCAAAATATTTTATTATGACAGTTGATTTATAATGACTGGATAAATTAATACACATTTTAAATTATTATTAATATTTGTATTTAATAACAAAAAATTAGTGATTAGATATTAAAGTATTATTCTTGCCCTAGGTGAGCCAAGAATTATTTACCTTTATTAAAATTAGAATTATCTGTGTGATATTTGTCATTAATTTATTTTTATTTTTTTTGGAGTAAATACATTTATTGATACCCATTTTATATATAGTTCAATGAAATAATCTATAAATATAAAAGCATTTTCTTTTGGATATCACCATGGTCCATGTAAATACTCAACAGTCAAAATCACCTGAAGGAAGCACTCCAAGTCACACTGTTAGGTTTACAGACCTGAATATATATATTCCATTAAACAGTGGCACTTAAGTACTCAAGTGGTCCAGTGGCTTTGGGACATATGACTACCAGGCATGTGGAGTAAAAATAATGTGTAAATTTAAATCAACAGAAAGGGTATCAAACACTGACAAAAAGAAACAATTACAAATTAATATCCCAGGTGAAGTAAGTACCACAGTTGACACTTGGTGTCAGAATACTGGAGACAAGGTATGTTAAACAACACATGTGGCACGGCATGCTCTCTCCAACACCCAGTGGAGTTCACCAGTGCTTTAGAGTCATTCGTGGTCAACAAACATCAATTCTTAAAGAATCTAGATAGCTTAGAATAAAATGTATGGGGAGGCTGATATCAAGATTAAAGAAAAGTGGACTAAATATTTCAGTGACATAATCCCCCTAGAAGGGGATTGTGGGGAAAAAATTAAACTCCTTTGTTACATTTAGCATGATCATTTATCAAACGCTGGAGGAAAAAACTCATACATCTGGTATTCAAAACACAGGTGTAAAAATTTTCTTCTGCTTCAAAGTTTTTTCCTCAATACTTCCAAGGGAATGGGTGCAGCCACTGTTGAGCCTTGCTCTCCACCTGATGCAGCACAAAATTTTCTCTCATTTCTTCAATAACAATCACAGGAATGTCTTTTGCTGCGATCAGACGATGCGTCCTCTGAGTTAGCAAGCGAGTGCATTTCAAAGGTCTTAGAGGTGCAATGTCCAAAACTGAGATCAGAGAGGCAGTGTTAGAACTTAAGCAAAGCAGAGTTTAGAGACTACTCAAACAAAAACCTAAAGAAAGCATATAAAAATTCAGTTTTTATTCAATTATTTTCAGCTGGAATTGATGGCAACATTCCCTGGTATGATGAATAAATGGTGTGATCTCCAGGTCCAAAATATCCCAACTATCTAAGTAGGACCCAAAAGAGGAGAAAGACACACTTGAGTTCTGTGGTGTCTAGAATTCCTTTTTTTTTTTTTTTGCCATTTTTAAAAAAAGAAATAGTAGCTTCAGTTATATACCCTGGTTGAAGGGGTTTTCATCCAAATGAGAAACTCTACCCCTCGTCTCTAGTGGAACAGGCACCAGATTCCCACAAGCAGCAGCTCCCATGTCCTGCAGCACGTGGCATCTGACCCTCGAGTGAAGAGTAAGCTGGCATCGAGCCCTGATGCTGTAATTCAGACTAGATGGCATTTCGTGGCGTGCCATTGTGTGCCAATGCTTTCAGGCTAGGGGCACTGGTCTGGTGACTACAGCTCCTATGAGAAGTCACACCCACCTCAAAAACCTCATGAATAGCTTTTCGGAAACAGTGGAAGTTGTAGTCTATTAAACCTTTTCGTTCAAAGCTCTCTTCCCTAAGAATGCAGACTGGTGCCAAAAATTTGGTCACCTCCTTTAAATAAAGGATAGTTGTATTATTCAGCTTGATAATTGCCATAGATTCTTTGTCATAAGCACTTCCACTTCCATCTTCCTTTAACCCATATATACAAGACACATCAATTACAACATCAATCATGTCACAGCAAAGTTCATAAGACTGCATATCCACGGGGGAACTGTCTGTTGCAATGTAGATTTTGCTGACAACATCAAAGAGAAAAGCTTTTTCAATACCTGAATTTGATATAAAGGTATTTAATAGGTTTTCCAAGGTTGGCAGTTGTGGAATGAGTTTCTGCACCACCTTACTAAAGGCTTCAAATATTGAGTGGTCATAGATACTAGTCAAATAAAAGCTAAGATGGAGTTTTTCTAGTCCAGCATCTGCAAGGTCATCATTGGCCCTCTGATGAATGTCCCTCTGTGTTTCTATTTTGTGATCATCAGACAGACCATCAACTTTGTGAATAAAAACCTCAAAATTCATGTCTGGGTTAACTTTGTAGGTTTAGAAACAGTAATGTGAAGTCTTGTTAAAGCCTCCATGTAGTCATCCTGTGCATCAATGACATATATCAATGCTCCTGTTCCCCTGAAGATCATCTCGTAGTCAAAGGTTGGGTCAAAAAAGTCCATCTGCCCAGGAAAATCCCAAATCTGGAAATTCACAAAGGAGCTATTGGAAATGTCGTCTTTATAAATCTTGTTGGTACTTTCCAAAAAGAGGGTCTCATTGGGTGACATCTTATGGAACACCACCTTCTGGATGGAGGACTTGCCGCTGCGCCGCAGCCCCATGAGCAGAATCCTGGGCTTCTAGCTGTCAGCGCTCCCAGGGCCACAGCCGCCGCCGGCCCCCGCCCCAACCCCGCCGCCCGCCGACCGCCGCCGCCGCCTCCTCTTCTTCCTCCTCCACGCCGCAGCCGAAGTCCTTTGGGAACGAATCCGCTGCGCCTTAACTACCGTTGAGGGGCCTCTCCTCCGCCCCATACTGCAGGGACGTGATGCTGGACCGCCGCCGCCCGCGCCCAGACAGGCCAGGCCGCCGCCTCCCCAGGCCGCCGCCGCCACCGCCGCCCTGTCATTAATCTAAAAAGAGTTTAATGAATATGCAATAAAAAGTCCTTGATGACCTAAGGGAAAAAAATTTACCTGGATGTTTTAGAGGTGAAACCAATTTTTCCTCTTTGCTAGCTTCCTGCTTTTGAATTAAATAAATAATTCTATGACTTTATGTTATTTACTTTAAACTGAAACTGTACATCAGAAGATGTCACTCCTATGCTCACTCTGCAAAAGGTCCTCATTTGTCTCCAAGAAACAACTTTGAATGCCCATAAGAGCCTACCTGATTTGTCTCCCCATGACCTGTACCCTCACCCCTCCAGCTTCTCTCTTACTACTCTCATTTCTGTCCAGATAGAGTGGACTCTTTATTGTTCTTAAACATGTCAGGAGCATATTTCCCTAGAAATTTTTTAATGACAGCTTCCTCCGTCTGGAATACTATTTGCCTATATTTCCTAGAGATAAAAATCCCCTTAGTCTTCGCTCAAATGTAATATTTTCCATAAGGCCTATCTTGATCAACCTATTCAATACTACAACTATCTCAATGTCCCATCCCACATACTCGTAATTTCTTTCAAGGATAGGGATCTTTGTTTTTTCACAGATGTAAATCCCAAATTCTAGAAGTGTGCTTGGAACAGTGTAAGTGCTTAATAAACGTTTGTTGGAAAATGATAAACAAAAAGAGTAGATTTTTATGTAATACTCACATTATTTGTAAACATTATTTATAAACTCACATTAATTGTATAAATGGAGGGTTTCACTGTGACGTTTTCATAAACTCATATACATGTTTTGATCATATCCATCCTTCCTACTTCATTTTTATTTTTCTTGTTTTCATTTTATTTGTTCACTCTATAATTATATGCCATCTTAATCTAAAAAATGAAAATTATTTTTCTCCAATTTATTTATATCAGTAGAAGATGTAATAGGCAAAACAGTACATACTTGAAGTTTGGTAAACATAGATTTAAATCTTAACTTTATCACTATTAGCAAAAATGTACTCTATGAACCTCAATCATTTACAAAACCCTCTAAGATTGTTGTAAAATTCTAAATAAATTTATTTTCAAATTTATTGTGAGTAAATGTATAGGAAATTGTAGATGTCAAATAAATGTTCCCTGATACTACTGAATAATATTGAAATAGTAAAATGCTGTGTTTATTTGAGCATGTTTGCTCAGATGTCTCCTGAGCTTATTTATAATGTTCACATTCCATTAGCTAATGGGTAATTACATCTCATGCTATTCACTTTTTCATTTTTAAGATATGTACGACATTCTTTCACTGTCCATTAGCTGACCTCAATTTTATTGGTTCCATGGACACATCAAATGAGTATCCAGTATTTGATGGTCCCTTCCAAGGAAAATATGAGCTAGTGAAGGCACAACATGAAGACATACAAAATAATTGGAGAAATATTAAATATTATCTAGGTAAAATTGAATTTGAGTACAGTGAAATGAAAGATCAGAGTGGATTGGAGAGATTAGAAAACTCTTCATGGAAAGAAAAGAGTATTTGAATGGATACCAAATAACCAACAATGGCATCAACAAGAAGAAGCATCTTTATAGTATTTAATATGCTCTAGGAACAGTTACAAATTCTCTGTCTTTATTAACTTGCTTAATTTCATTATACCCCTCTGAATTAGTACAATTTCAATTTTTTATAAATGATAAAAGAAGCAGAGTGAAGATTGGTAATTGCAGTTTTCAATCTTCCTCTTCAAGTCTACAGAAGGGTAAAAGAGGTTTACCAAGAGACAGAGTCTGTTATAAATATTGTAGGGAAGGAATCTATTGTAGGGAAGGAATCTTTATTGTCTGACAAGGTACACAATTTCCAGATACTCTTTCATATTTACCTCTCGCTTCAGCACAATTATTTCTTCCTGCCTCAGTGTTATTCATCTTGACCTTTGCGTTTATATTTACTGATCTTTTACCATTCTCCAAGATCCGTCACAAAGCTTATCTCCTTATAAACATTTTTCATGACATATCCCAAGAAAAATTATTGTATTTTTTATGGTACTCATAATAAATTTTTATGGATACTTATTTTTATTTCTTTCTTATGAGTGATAGAAAAAATAAATAACGACTTTTTAATTTTGATCTTCCTGATTCATTCCTTTAAGGCTATTCCCCAAACATAGTTGCTGACATTTATCCTCTGGCCTGTGCCTCTGGCTCCCTCTAGTGTTCATTATTTGTTACTTCTGTGATCTGTAAATACAAGAAGAAAAAGACCACCTCTAAGAGAAGTGTTTACTAGAAACCTGAACCTGATTTTCAAAGATCCCAAATGGCATTTAATGTAATTAATTTCCTAGTTTCCACTTTCTCTAGGCCCCTAGTGTCATTTAATATGATTAATTTCTTAATTTCCATTAGAATTTCTCATTATTAGAAAAACTATGTTATTGAATGTATTTTAGACTGTTGCATTTCCTAAGATCAGATTTTCTTCCCTTCCTTAATGTTATTTTTTTAAATAAAAAATAATGAAACTGCCTAAATACTGTTCACTTCAGGTACGACTATACACAATGGCCTGTTATTTATATTTATAATAAGCTCATAACATTTTTATAAAGGAAAATGTGATATATACTTACAATGTAATATCATTCTACAATAAAACTGGAATGAAATACTAAAAAAAGATAAAATAGGAACACATAGCAAGTGCTTCTCTTGAAGGTATAATTTTACAAAAAAGTATACAGATGTTAAAGGCATATGATTTCTCCTATTTATTTAAATGATTCACCAGGATATTGGAAGTTCAGAATATTTCTATATTATGGTTGTTATATCATTAAATACATTTAAAATTATTCTCTTAAATTAAAAACACATGGTCCCTTCTGAGATGTTAGGAAACAAGTACAGCACATTATAATATTTAATGTTTAATTTACATTAATAACTATGTTACAGAAATCAATAAAATGTCTGAAATTCTGTTTTTATAGGCATGGATCCATTGAGTATTAAAAACAGGCAAAATAAATTTCAAAGATGCTTTAAAAATGACAAGACCAGTCCTCCCCAAGCCTGCCAACATCAAGAAAAAATACTAAGGGAAACAGAGAAACTGGCACAAAATGAAGGCGACTCAAGAAACAAAATTACTGTAGGTGGTGTGATATTCTGACTTGGATCTTAGAATACAATAAGATATATTGAAATTAGAAAACATAAAATGTGAATGAAGCTGTAGTTTATTTAATAGTAGTGAACAAATGTTGGTCTTTTGGTATTAACAAATATATCTTGGCACCGTAAAAAATAGCATAAGGGGAAACAGGATGGAGACTATTTAGGAACACTTTGTGTTATCTTTGGAACTTTAACAAATAAAATTTTATTCCAAAATAAATTTATATTAAAAATTTCAAGTTTAATTAAATTGATCAATTTAATTAAAGAGATTTATGGTAAATTAATTTTTTAAATTTAATAGCACTCATGTTTAATGCTTTAATTCAATTTTATTTATTTATTTATTTATTTATTTTGAGATTTAGAGTCTTTAATTTAGCATCATGCTGTAATCAACAAACAAGAACAAACAGAACACTAGCACAGGGAACAGAGGAAACGCACCGAAACTCCAACTATTCCAGAAGCGATTCCAATCATCCCGATGACGAGTCCTATGGCCCAGCACCACAGTGGCAGGTAAGACAGACTGGTATCCCAATAATAATAACAACAAGCAATGTTCATAACTACACGTCAAGAGCGGCACAGCTGGCGAAGCTATAACACAATGGCACGTCCAGACCGGCGGAGCCCAGCACTACAGGCGCAGGGACACAGCTGGGCAGCGACAGGCCTGCGCAGGTCTCCTGGACGTGGCCCCGTTGGCCAGGGCCGTCTTGGGATTCGTCCGTGTTTCTGTCCACGAGGCAGACAGAGCCGACTGGTGGGTCTACACATGGCTAAGTGAAGCATGAGGTATCGTGAACAGGGACTTTTTTGGAATAGAGCAGTAATCACATCAAGTTCAAATTGATTACTTAAAAAAAAAAACTACAAAAAAGGGCATCTGTAATACAATTTTCTATGAGAAAATTAAAACGAGCACATGGCAGTATATGACATTGTAAAACAAAAACTGATCCTCCCATAGCAGCAAAACAACGTGAAAGAGATACAGAGAAGCTGTGAACAGTTTCCGACTGCGGGACGTCACCGGTAGCAGCGCAATAGGAAGTGGAGCCATGGCCTGTCTCTCCTGTGGGCACTGCCGGTCCCCTCGGAGCCTCCCGCCACACTCCTCCCTCACGTGCTCTCTCCAGCCTCCGCCTCAGCCTCCACACTCTTGCCACCTCCCCTCCACACGTCCTCAATGCAAAGGTACAGGGCCAGGATGGGCAGGGATGAGAAGGTCCTGGACCCCTCTCCTCTCAAGCACCCTGGCGTCCCTGTGCCTTGGGTGCCTCTAGAGCAGACCACTTTGGGCAACGCCCCACAGGCCGAGTCCAGGTCTGGGCGGTCTCTCTGGAGATCTTCCCTCACCGACCAAAGGCCCCATCTTGTCACCTGCAGCTCAAAGGCAGAAAGGGTCGAGTGTCGAAATCAAGGGAGACTGCATCACTTTATAAATCATACTGGCCTTACGAGCATCCTCTGCAATAAATATTCTTTTCAGCCTTAACTATAAATTATATATTTTAGTGTTTAAAAACCTTCCGCTGTGAAATACCTAAAAGTAACCCTTACACTACTTGTTCTCTAGGTGAACCTTTGAGGTCCCTACTTTCAAACACCAGTTGGCACCAAAGGATTCCCGCGAACTTCGACCTCTCTACAGGACAGGAAGGGGCCTGCATCCTGGCACTGTGACACGGACCTTTTTCTTCTTGACTGGTACAAAACCGTCAGGAACACCCTCTCGCTGACACCACGGTGTCACACCTTTGCGGTCCTGTGCCCGCAGGAACGTGAATATTCCCCGCCATTCCATTGGGAAACCGCCCCGCACGTGACAGCGAAGTGGCCTCTAACTGCTGGACCAAAGTGCTTTGACACGGAACGGTTTAGAATATCAAGAAAGAAAACACAAAACCCCCAAATGATAAGAAGAGAGTAGCTGTGGATTGAACCTGATGTGAACAGGCGGCAGGACCGACGGGTGAGAACCCAGCATCTCACGAGCAGGTAACTACAAAACTAGGAAGATTATAAAAATGGAATCTGTCATGTCGCGCTTTGCTTCCCTCCACAGCAGCACGTGGTGGTGGACAGCTGGCCTTTCCCGAGCTCCCTGGCTGGCACCTGCAGACTGGTGCCCAGGTGGGGGTCCCCAGGCACAAAAGCCCGGCCCCACACCATGCTGACCCATTGGCAAGCTGCAGAGGTCACACGCCTACCTACCTAGGAGATAAACACACAAGGAGTGACTACGTGACGAGCAAGCGGGCACAGAGCTAGGGCCGTGCGAAGCCCTGCCTCTCAGGGGAGCGGGGACACACTTCCTACCTAACCCTCTTCTACTTTAAAATGGTTTTTCAAATTTTTCTTTTCTTTTTTTTTTTAAGAAGTTTTTATGCTTTTTTCTTTTCTGAACACATACAAAGAATCCGACCTAGCCCTCGGGGACCCTCGTGCGTGTTAATGCTATCCTTACAGAGACACGAGCGCATTCACATACAGCTACTTGATTACGGAGTAAAATCCTCTATTTTGTAGCACAACGCCCCTCCCCCACTCAAGGTCATGCAAATTCTATCTTTTCTTTCTTTTTTAAAGACAGTTTTCAGGATTTTTTTTTCCCTTTTCTTTTGCTTAAGTCAGAGACGGAAGGGAGAAAGAGGAAAGGAGAAGGAGACTTTCCCTTCTGTTAGCAAAATATCCCTGAAAAGAGGGACTTTGCCTGGAGCACCGCGGGCGGCCCCTCCCAGGCTGCGGGGCTGCGGCCGGCCGCTGCTGGGTGCTGGGTGGTGCCGCTGGCCGGGCGCCTCAGACGTCTATGTCCTGCACGTCGGTGGGCGTGCTGGCCAGGTCGGCCCCCGCCGCCTCCACCACCTCCTCCTCGGAGGCCTTGGGGTCCAGGTTCTGCTGGGCCTGGCGCAGGCTGGACTCCAGCAGGGCTTCGATCTGCTCCTGGCAGGCGCGGAGGCAGTCCGGGTCACACTTGATCACTCTGGAGAGGAAGTGGGTCAGGCGGTAGCAGGACAGGAAGGTGTTGGGGCTGCCCAGGTGGAGGCCCTGCACTGCGGCCACCACGCTCCCAGCGGCCACCATGGAGGGTGGGTTAGAAATGAACTTCACGTCTGTGGCACAAAGGGCGACAAAGGTCTGCGCATGCTTGTTCTCCTCGGCCTCTGGCATTTTGGAGAGGAAGTGTTCGATGAAATCGTGGGGGGTCATGGCAGCCAGGTTCCACTTGAGCTTGTTCACCAGGAGCAGCTCCATTTGCAGCAGCTCGTCGGGTCGGATGGAGTTGTCAGTGTAGATGCACAACTTCTCGGCCGTCAGGGGGATGGTCTCCTTCATCTCGGAGGCCACGAACATGCAGGTGGCCCCCAGCAGCTGCAGGCGGCTCTTCTTCAGGGGCTCCAGCGACAGGAAGCGGTCCAGGTAGTTCATGGCCAGAGGGAAGACCTCCTCCTCGCACTTCTGCTCCTCGCAGACCTCCAGCATCCAGGTGGCCACGATCTTCCGCATGGACGGCAGGATCTCCTTCTGCACACACTTGAAGTAGGACACCGAGAGAGCGCAGGTCTCCGCCTTGAGCATGGCCCTCGGCACTCGGTCGTTAAGGAGGTTGGTGTCGGGGTACGCGCGGCAGATGGACTCCACTTCGCAGCACAAGAGCTGGTGAGCCATGGCGGGGGCTCTGCCTGAGCCGCTCGCGAAGGGCTGCGCGTCTGGGTTCGGTCAGCGCTCGGCGTTCGCTCCTGCTGCCCGACGCTCCCTCGCGCTCTTCTCCCCCTAGCCGAGCGCGCTGACTCTGCTGCTCACTGCTACTGCGCCGACAGCCCTCTCTCAATTTTACTTTATGTAGATTTTTAAATTAGTTTTACAGCAGAGCTTAAAAACTCATGGGATGGGGCTGGGGATGTAGCTCAGTAGTAGAATACTTCCCGAGGAGGCATGATGTGTGAAGACCTGGGTGAAGCTGGGAGCACCAAAAAGAAAAAATGTGGCATAAATGTAAATTTGGCATCTCTAGGTTTTGGAATTGACTCTTTTCAATATTTTTTAAAAAGTATTTTTTTTTTTGGTAATCAAAGCAACACATATCTTTTGTTAGAGCAAAAAATAATAAGAAAGGTGACTAATGAAAATTAAGAGCCCTGTAACTGCTTTCCCCATCTCCATCTCCACCATATCACTCATCAAAAGACATTAAAATATATATATATATATATTTTATTATATATATATTTTTTATTATATATATATAATTTGTATGTGGCACTCATAATGCACCAGACCACATTATAAGTGACTTACATATATTGACTTATTTAATGTTCCTAATAAACATGAAGAGGCCACACAAAATGAACATTACAGCTATTATTCTCACTTTATAGATGAAGTAAATGATGCACAGTGGTTTATCTTAACTGTCACACAACCAGCATACCACCACTCAGGTATCTTCAAAATATTCTTATCTTTTGTATTCCTAGATTTGCCAATTGTGAAGGCTCTTTATTGGCTTCTTGCAATGATAGATGAAGATTTAGCTCATTTTTACCAAGCTCTCCTATATCCTGATCTTGCAATTTGTTTTAATAAGAAAATATGTCTTCTATAGAATCACTTTAGTTCCTGCCATTTTAAGTTTTATGCTACCTCGACCTCTCGTTTTTCCAACTGTGGAGAGTGCCTTTTCTCTTTCCACTCTGTGCTACAGGAGCAGCCTCCCTGCTTACCTGGTCAGTTCTACTTTCCCTTCTTTCCTTTCTACCTCCAGACAACAAAGCCACATCCCCAGTCTTCTTGACCTTTCACTTTCAATGAGGTTCACATCACTGCATTCTACTCTATAGCCACAAGACTTTCATACTTTCTCTGTAAGTTGATTCTAAAGTACAAAATTCAACAGTGTTAACACTATTATGATCCTGTAAGTATTGTTGAAATATAATGTTAGGAATACATTATATTTGTATTTCCTTTCTTTTATATCTGTTTTTTTTCTTGTAGTTTCTAATTTTTTTCTCTTGCATCATCTATCTTTCTTGGATTTTAAATTTCATTAGAACTTCCTGTCACGAATCCCTGGTATTGTAGGTCTTTTTGCCACCTAGTTCCTGCTTGGAGCTCTCCAACTTCCTGATCCACCCTGCTGTCATCCTGGGACTCACTATTGCTCTTCTGAAGAGGATTCATTATTTTTTTGAACTTTCCTCTTTCTTAGTGTATTCCCTCCTTTTGATGAATATGTTACATCAATTCTAAAGAAATTTCATCAGAAAGCACCATAATAACTGAACTTGCTCATTACTTACATGTCAGAAGATATTGATTTTTTCCAGCTCTCATATTTGGTGAATGACTTTGCTGACTAGAGATTTCTGGGTGAAAAATTATTTTCCCTCAAAATTTTGAAAACATCCTTTCTTTTCCCTGATCTAGTACTGCTGGTAATTCTGATGATAGTCTGTGTTTTTTTTTTTTTTTTTTTTTTTTTTTTTTTTTAGGGAATTTGTTTTTATCTCCACACTGGACAGCTTATTTATAAATTATATTTGTATGTTTTATATTTATAGTTTTGAAGTTTTATAATGATATATCTCAGCCTATGTCTTTCTTTTAGCTATTGAATCAGATACATCATGGATGCTTTAAATTTATTGTTGTTGTTGAACTGTGGATTCAACTCATGGGCACTCAACCACCGAGCCACATCTTCAGCCCTATTTTGTATTTTATTTAGAGACAGTGTCTCACTGATTTGCTTCGCACCTCGATTTTGCTGATGCTGGCTTTGAACTTGTGATCCTCCTGTGTCAGCCTCCTGAGCTGCTGGGATTACAGAGATGTGCCACTGTGTCGGCATGGATGTTTTCAATTTGCTGACTTCCATGTAAGAAGCATTTTAGCTGTAGGAGATTTCTTCCATTTTTATTTATTATTATCACCTTTTCCTATTTATTCTGTACTCTCTAAAGTTGGACATCTGCAAGTAAACCATGTCTCATTTTCTCTTATATTTTCTATTGCATATTTAATTTTATTATTCTGAAGATTTTTTAATATTAATATTTTAATTTGCAAGAACATAACGATTTTTTTGTGGGGGTACTGGGGCTTAAACCCAGGGATGCTTCACATCTGAGCTACATCCTGGGCCCTTTTTATTTTGAGACAAGGCTTGCTGAGCTGCTGAGTGAGGCTGACCTTCAACCTGTGATCTTCCTGCCTCAACCCTCTGAGTCACTGTGATGACAGGCCTGTGCCACTAAGCCTGGCTTTCTTATTTCTAAGAACATCTGGTACTTGTATTTTTTGTTTGTTTTGTAGATAAGAAAGATATCTTCCCAAATATCTTTGATGGTACCATCAGAAAGGTACCACCTATCTGTCCATCTGCCCTTCCTTCCTTCTTCCTTTTCTTCTTTTTTTCTGGGTTGATGAATTATCTCTTTTTTCTGGAGTCACTTTTGCTTATTTTGAGCTTTCTCATATTGCATTTTTTCTCTCCACATTTTTGGTGGTTCTTGCTGTCCGTTTGCACTATGAAAGCAGTAACAGAAAAGCCAGGTGAGTTTCTGTCAGGTGCTGTTATTGCACTAGCAAGCTTTGTTCTAAGATATGTGGGTGGGAGCTAAATATTATAGTTTTAGACTCCTGAATGTCAAAGTTCCAACTCCCACACAAGCTGCCCTGCTTCTTCCAATGAACCATGTTAGATTTTATAGAGAAGAATGGCAGGTTTTACTCCTTCCTTCCTTCTTCCTTCTTTTCTCTTCTCTCTCTCTAGTTGTGATGGGGTAAATCTTAGGCAGCAGCTGAACCATCTAAGAAAGCGTATGGGTGAAAGAGATGGGTTTGGGGGAAGGTGACATGCTTTGTTTGAAATATTTCAATTAATCTCTCCATTTTTAGCCTATGCCTTAGTTCTGTTCTCCAAGTTGATCAACCCTTCAAAGTTCTCAGTTCCCCGGATTCTGTGGGGCAGAACATCTTGCTACTTCTGCCTTTTCTATGTGAGCACTTGATAGCACTTTCCATTGCCTTATTTATCAGGTACTGGTTTATCGTTTTTCATTCTTCCTAGTATTTCTTGAAATTACTTCTCAAATGCCCTCTTTTCCCCTCTTTTTCTCATTGCTGGCCTAATCTATTTTGTGTGTGCATATGTGTGTGTGTGTGTGTGTGTGTGTGTGATTGTGTGTATACCTTTACTACCAGTTTTGTTGGTTTGTGGCAGAGAGAGAAGATAACTTGGTCCTTTATCTTTTTCCTCCCGTTAGAATGAAGAACAAAATTACCATTCTTGTTCATGGCTGCTGTGTGGTGAACTGGACACAGGCAATGGTGTGGAAGGGACATGAATTTGGTAGTTAAGGCAATTGCCCACGTGTGGAGTGTTAATAATTTGCACTAGAATTGCAGAAGTGGAGATGGACTGAACAGATTGGGGGTGACTTCACAGTGAAATTGGCGATCTGGATGATGCACTAAATAAGGAAGTAGAGAGTTTTCCAAGGATGACTTCAATAATGCCACAGAATAAAGAGGTGCACTTGAAGTTTGGGAGACACAACATAATACCTTTGAGCATGTTGAGTTGAAATGCCTTTCAGACATACACATATAAATTATAAGTTGTCTTTTAGATATTCAGAGGTGAGATCTTTGTTACAGATATTAATTCGGAGTCATTGGAATATAAGTGAAATTTTAAATGAGATTTATTAGGGAGAGAGCAAATACTGAGAACAAATGAAGGCATAGATTTAGTCCTGATTAGGTGTTTTTGATATAGCATAACATGGTACTTGTCATTAAAAATGTGTTCATAATAAATATTGTTAGAAAATAATAACATGAGAAGAGGGAGGAGTGAACTCTCTTCAGTGTGTTCTGACGGAGCCGAAGTACAGAAACCATATTTACAGGTACATGTGACAGCACTGCAGCTATGAGTGGAATTTTAAAGGGGAAGTTTGAAGAAGTTGACAGCTCCTCTCCCTGCTCCTCTGTACAGGAATCAGATGATGATGTTTTTAGCTGTGACAGTGCTGAGCGTGTTGATAGTGTCAATCCATCCACGTCTAGTCATTTTACCCGAAAAAATAAGGAGATATCAACAGACTGAAAGAATGTTTCCAGAGGCATAGAGTCTTCCGGGAAACACTGGAGTTCATGAGATCTGAAGGCCCAGTTCTGTAAGTCACTGAAGGGATTTGGAAATAAGTACTACACAAAAGTAAGGTACATGTGACAGCGCTGCAGCTATGAGTGGAATTTTAAAGAGGAAGTTTGAAGAAGTTGATGGCTCCTCTCCCTGCTCCTCTGTGCGAGAATCGGATGATGAAGTATCCAGCAGCGAAAGTGCTGACAGTGGGGACAGTGTCAATCCGTCCACATCTAATCATTTCACCCCTTCCTCCATTCTCAAAAGGGAGAAGCGGCTGAGGACCAAGAATGTGCATTTTAGTTGTGTCACTGTGTACTACTTCACCCGGAGGCAAGGCTTCACAAGCGTGCCCAGCCAAGGGGGCAGCACCCTGGGGATGTCCAGCCGCCACAACAGCGTGCGCCAGTACACCCTTGGCGAGTTTGCCAGGGAGCAGGAGAGGCTGCACAGGGAGATGCTGAGGGAGCACCTCAGGGAGGAGAAGCTGAACTCTTTAAAACTAAAGATGACTAAGAATGGCACAGTAGAATCTGAGGAAGCTAGCACTCTTACAGTGGATGACATTTCCGATGATGATATTGATTTGGACAACACAGAAGTAGACGAGTACTTCTTTCTGCAACCCCTGCCAACAAAAAAACGAAGAGCACTGCTGTGAGCCTCTGGAGTGAAGAAGATTGATGTGGAAGAAAAGCACGAGCTGCGAGCCATCCGCCTGTCACGGGAGGACTGTGGCTGCGACTGCAGAGTGTTCTGTGATCCGGAAACATGTACCTACAGCTTGGCAGGCATTAAGTGTCAGGTGGATCGTATGTCTTTCCCGTGTGGCTGCACTAAAGAAGGTTGTAGTAACACAGCAGGTAGAATTGAATTTAATCCTATCCGTGTCCGGACTCACTTTTTGCACACAATAATGAAACTTGAACTGGAGAAAACCCGAGAGCAGCAAATCCCCACGCTGAACGGCTGCCAGGGTGAGATAAGTGCTCACAGTAGTTCCATGGGCCCCGTCGCTCACTCCGTAGAATATTCTATCGCAGAAAATTTTGAGATTGAAACTGAACCCCAGGCTGCAGTGCTGCACCTGCAGTCTGCCGAGGAATTAGATTGCCAAGCGGAGGAGGACGAAGAGGAGGAGGATGGGAGCAGCTTTTGCAGTGGAGTCACCGATTCCAGCACCCAAAGCCTGGCGCCTAGCGAGTCAGACGAGGAGGAGGAGGAGGAGGAGGAGGAGGAGGAGGAGGAGGAGGAGGAGGAAGATGACGACGACGATAAAGGAGACAGCTTCGTGGAAGGTCTGGGCACTCACGCTGAAGTGGTCCCTCTTCCTTCGGTCCTTTGTTATTCCGATGGCACTGCTGTTCACGAAAGCCACGCAAAAAATGCTTCTTTTTATGCCAACTCTTCAACTCTGTATTACCAAATCGATAGCCACATTCCAGGAACTGCTAGCCAGATGGCTGAGAACTACTCAGAACGAGATACTGTCAAAAACGGTACCCTTTCGCTGGTGCCTTACACCATGACCCCAGAGCAATTCGTTGACTATGCCCGACAAGCGGAAGAGGCCTACGGTGCCTCCCACTACCCAGCTGCCAACCCCTCTGTCATCGTTTGCTGCTCCTCTTCCGAAAATGATAGCGGGGTGCCCTGCAATAGCTTATATCCCGAACACAGGTCTAATCATCCTCAAGTGGAATTTCACTCATACTTGAAAGGCCCTTCCCAGGAAGGGTTTGTCCCCACCTTGAATGGTGATAGTCACCTCTCGGAGCATCCTGCTGAAAATTCTTTGAGCCTTGCAGAAAAGAGCAGATTGCACGAAGAGTGTATCAAATCTCCCGTGGTTGAGACTGTCCCTGTTTAGTAGAGCTTAAATTATTCTATTCCAGGACCAACTCTTCTCCTATTTAAGGCACTGTATTTAATTGGATTTCCTGGGCTCATCGTTGTTTAAACTGAAGACCAAGAAAACTTGGACTGTGATTAATCTTCCAGACTGTATTTTGTTTTCTCCTTTCTAGCTACATGACTGTGGCATTGCACAAATACAGTCACTATGGGGATTTTAAGATTTCAGACTGTTTTGATAGAAAAATGCTAAATTTTAAAAATGCATATCTCACAGTTGCCTACCTGTCAAACTGTGTGAAACCTGCCAAGCTGTGCAGAACAGAGCTCCAAGTTTTGGATTATCGGGCCTGTGCAAGATTGTTAACTAAGACTGGAAAATAATAAGATTTAGAGTCCTAATTTTCGATATATCTGAAGATGATGGTGACTTTTTAATGTAAAAGTAATTATTGTAAGAAAAAAATTTTAATTGTTTCATGTGTATTTTTAAAAAAAAAAGAAAAAAAGAAAATAATAACACCACAAGTACAGAGTTTCGTATTAAAAATGTTTACTCATAGGAGGTGATTCAACCATTAAAGCAACTCACTTTGTTACAGGGAGGCTATGAGGCCTAGAAAGATAATTTCTAAAAATATTTGGTGAAAAATTCAGATCTTCTGTTTTTATTTTTATTATTATTTTTTAAATAAAATGTTCAGGTTTGGAAGTTTTTCTAATCTATGCTTCAGTTTCCTTGTTTAGATAGGGAAAAAAAAGGAAAGACAGGGTTTTTTTCCTTGTGTAAACTATTTATTGACAGCACAAATGATATATTTAATTAATAACAATAGATTTGAATGTTAGAGGAAAATCTAGTTGTGCTGTCTCCAATTTATTAAAGGAAAGTAGAGTTTAAAATATATTTGAGTGATAAGTTTAAGTAATTGCAAATATTTGTGCTAGATTCTAATTGATATCTGACTTCATGTATATAATATTGGAAGTCATATTCCATCAGTACTACATGAAAATTATTTTAGGTAGATGAAATTGTCTCTATTTTACAAATCTCATAATGAACATTAGATTTGTTTCTATAACCCACACAAGCGGTTATGTTCAGTGCAAATCTTACATATTTCCTGTAGGTGGTGAACAAGGCACAGTTATGCTAGAAAATCAGTAGAACATTCTTAAGACCTTTCTATATTTTATTCTGTATCTGAATAAAATCAAATCCTTTCTATCTATCCACTATAATTTAATAATTGAGATGATATTGCATCATATGTTTGAGATATTGAAATGTATACAATATTTTTTTTGAAAATTGCTAGTATACTTTTTCTTGGTATTGTAAAACTAATTTTTCATTTTTAATAAGGAAAAATTTGATGTTTATAAGATCCATTCTTTCAGTTATTTCAAATGAATGATGAATATCTAAATATCAAGACCACCATAACAAAACAGCTATCAGTGCAAAATGGAAGATGTATATGAGTGCAAGTACTTCAGTTGAGTTCTTCAAAGGTCTACTACTTCCATATACATTAAACAATCCTTGTCTTTTCCCCAACCCTGATCATAAGTGCAGGAAGTCTGAATGATCAGCATATGCATTTAAGGTTATCTTCCCTTTACTATAAACACTGTTGAGGATGTTTGCTGCAAAGGAGAGAAACCACCACAAGAGTGCAGGGCAGCTTCTTGTAGAAAATGATACAGCAGTGGATTAATGAGCGTTCCACCAGATGTTTGGACAGAGTTCATTTTTAAGTATCAATATGGTAATTTTAACATTTAAAAAAACTTATCCTGCTTTTTTAATAGCTATGTTGTGTTAGTATTATCATATGAACATTTCTTAGGAACCTACTACTTGAAGGTATAAAATCACAGAACACTTTCCTAAATCCCAAATATATAGTGTTGAACAGTAAGTCTAATACCTCTAGTGTTCAGAGTTCTGTTGACCTCTCGCACAGGAAATTGTCAAACAGGTCTTGAAAAATTATGATGGGCAAAGGCTCAGAGGAGGAATTCCTTTTCCTTTCGTTAATTTTCCCTTTTTGATTTCTTCCTCCTCATTTTCCTGACCAATATTAAATTACTAAATAAATATACACCAATACAAAGTAAAGATAAATGTTACAGAAAACATAAAATTTTTTATTAAATTAATAAAAAATAAAAATTTTCCACTCCTTGTTCCCAATTCTCCCTGTCACATTTCCTAGAAGGAAACATTATTAATAATTAGGTGCATATATTCCTGCTATTTTAATTACATAAATGTTTACATATTGAAAATGAGATATAATCATACATCTATTCTACAACTATTCTTCTTATTCTTACATATTTACAAGAAGAATTATTAAGAGGTTTACAAGAAGAATTATTAAGATTATGCTAACATGTATTAACACTTCTAACCTTTATATAATACCCCTACCATCTTCAAGTATTATCAATATTCAGCTTCTATTCTAGTAAGAGTTCACTCTAATACTGCATTTGTTGTAAACACAAAGGAGTTCCCTATGCTTTTCTAAAGTGTTTTTATTTTGAAATAATCATATCTTTATAGGAAATGGCAAAGATATGTACAGGGAGGTCCTGTGCACCCTTCATCTATTCTCTCCCATATATGGTACAGTATTAGAACCAGAAAATTGACATTGATAAAATTCACAAAGTTTGAGTTTTTTCAGATTATACCAACTATATATGTACTTTTTTTTTTTATTTTGGTGGTGCTGGGGTTTGAACCCATGGCCTTGTGCATACTAGGGAAGCACTCTACTGACTGAACTATATCCCCAACCCTTATATGCATCCATTTTTAAATGTCTATGTATATACTTCAATGGAACTTTATCTTATATGTAGGATCCTGTAATTACCACCGCAATCAATATAGGGAATGCCATCATGACCACAACGCTTCTTTATGCTACCCCTTTCAGCCCCAATCCCTCACTTTTGGCAGTCACAAATTTTTTCTTAATTTCTATAATTTTGTTATTTTATGAATGTTCTATCAGTGGAATTATACAGTATAAAACTTTTTTTGAGGTTGTCTTTTCTTCTATCTTGGTATAATTTTTCTGCAAACTCATTGATTTTGCTGAAGAAATTTGTTCTCTGCCCGTAGTACTATATCATAAATATCTTTCCATATCAGCACATAAAGACCAATTATATATACATATATATATATATTATACATATTTCCTTTTTAAGCAAAAGTGAAGTATACACCATAAATTGTTTCACTGGTTACTTATTTATTTATTTATTTATTTATTTTGTAGTACTGAGTATTGAATCTGGGATCTGGAGCTATGGTGTGCATGATAGGCAAGCACTTTACCACTGAGCTACATTCCCAACCTTGCTTATTTCTTACTTGGCATATTATTATTTCCTAGGTAGTAGTTGTTTAATTGACACATAGGAATCATCAATATTTATTGGTTAAAATAAAATGTTTTGATATATGTGCAGTAGACACATACATTCCTTCATTTATCATTTCTAGTGAAAACACTCAAAATGATTTATTTTAACTTTTTAGAAATACACAGTACATTATTGTTATTTATAGTCATCCTTCTTGCCATAGAACTGAACTGGATAGTATTTTTAGTAGCACAGTGCTTAGTAAATAATTTTGTATTTTTTGTTTAATTGTTTTAAAATATATATAGAACAAATCCTTAGTTACAGGTTTGTATTTTTGATAGAGATACTGCTCTCCAAATACTGAAGTAATTTTTGTTGCCAATGAGAATGCTTCTTTTCTTATATTCTTATTAACATTGAATGTTATACCTCTTTTAGCTTTATCTTTGCCTATCGAATTAAAAATTGTTAATTCAAGGTTTTAGTTAATACATATTCAATTATAAATATGTTATAATTAGTAAGTGAAGATGAGCTCATTTTTATATATTTTTGTTCATATTTTACTTAGGAAAATGTAAATATATATTCAGGGAATAATGAGTAAGGTAGTTTGAAACTGAGTGAGTTACAGTTAGAGATGCAGGGGCCAGATTCTGATCAAAGAATATGTACTTACATGGAAAGACAATGAATTAATTAAAGGGTTTGTATAAAGGTAATAAACAGTTCATCAAATCTATTGTAATTTAGAAACTAGATGAGACCTTAGGCTATGTGTGGTAGTAGTCATGTAATGGTAGGCACTATCTCAAACAAGAATTAATAGGAGGTTTGAGTGAACAGACTATGTAAAAATCAGTAAAGTCTAAGGTGATGTGGCCTAAGCTGAGGGTAGTAGTAGATGATATTCTTAACAAAAGCATGAAAACTTAGAGAAACTGATTTGGAGGGTAAAGCTGGATGGAGGTATATGATTCTGTTTTAGACGTTATAAATCAAATGAACAACTATTGGTTGAGTGCTGACAATGTGTTGGCACCATGTGCTTGCTTTTATATGTCATGTTGTTCTAAGCGCTTTAAACTTTCTGATCTTTAGTGTGAGAAAAAGTTGAAAAAATTGGTATTCTTTTTTTGGAGGGCCATAAGAAGAAAGGGGCAAATATGTTGTCACGTACAACATTAAGATTTTAAGGATTCTTATGTCAGGTACACCCAAGTTCTAGTTCTAATTTCATTTCTACTTAGTTTTGTGGACTTGGGTAATGTTTGACCCAATTAAATCTCAGTTCCTTTCTATCTACAATGTGAATAATAGCACTAATTATCCCAAAGAATTGTTGCAACAAATGAAAAATTCCATAGAAGAATGTTTAGTATAAGTCCTTGTATTCAAGATGATGATGATGATGATGATGATGATGATGATTTGGTACTGGGGATTTAAATTCAGGGGCATTTGACCACTGAGCCACATCCCCAGCCCTATTGTGTATTTTATTTAGAGACAGGGTCTTATTGAGTTGCTTAGCCTCTCACTTTTGCTGAGAATGATTTTGAACTCCAGATCCTGTCCTACCTCAGCCTCCCCAGCCGCTGGGATTACAGGCATGCGCCACCGGTCCAGCTTAATTATTGTTTTTGTTAGTGACTTGTGATTGGGAAAAACTGATTAAACGCTTTCAGTTCTCCCCTCTAGTTTCCCCTGAAAAGGATTCTGGGTCTGCTCACTTGGCTTCATTCCTCTACCATCTTACAAAGGGTTCTGACATTTCCAGAGAGCATTTTAAGTTGTTTGTTATGCCAGGTCAAGAAAACAAGTGCAGATATGGAAAGAACCAGGCCAGTGGGCTGGTTCTCAGGGGGAAATCTATGCATGCTAAGGGGACATCTCTCGGGAAGCTATGATTTATGGAAAGGCTCCGAAGCATCATATACAGACAGAAATGAAGAGTGAGGAAGAACCAGAAGGAAGAGGAAGAGTTTACAAATAAATGACAACAAACTCTGGGTTGAGAAATTGGATCTTAGGGAATAAGAGTTTTTAGAGACATGAGGGAGGAAGAGAATCATATATAAAGGGATTCTGCTATGTTGTGGGCTATGCATTTGGTTCTCCTTTGTATGTTTTTTTTTTTTTTTTTGTACTGGGAATTGAACCCAGGGGTCACTTAACCATGGAGCCACATCCACAATTCTTTTTTATATTTTATTTGGAAACAGGATCTTGCTGAGTTGCTTAGGGCCTTGCTAAGTTGCTGAGGATGGCTTTGAACCAACCATCCTCTTGCCTCAGCCTCCTAAGATGCTGGGATTACAGGCATGTGCCACTGTGCCTGGTATTTTCATGATACTGAATGAATGTTAAGTAAAGAATTTGTATAGAGCTTGTATTTTACTGTATGTTGTATGCCACTGTTCTTGCTTCTGGTGCAGCCCAGCAGGAGCAATGGGTAATTGGCAAGGCACCCCTGGATCCCCTTTTGTCTGTATACTATTAACTAACAACTCAGTGCCAGCACACAGCAAGTACCAAGTAGATATTCAAGTTTTTGAAAGAAGAGTGATACCAGGTTGAGCTCTGTTTTCTCTTCTATTTAGTTCTCTTATTGGAAGCACCATCATTTTTCTGATTCCTCCGCTGTGCTCCCAAATGAAACATTTGACATCATCTACTACCCAGTAATGTTGTAATAATCTATCACCAAATCCTATCCGTGCTTATTTAGTAAACTTTTCTTCACTCCCACTGTGATTACTCTGGTACAAGGGCAACTTTCAGAAGTTATCTTCCGTTAGGCAGGTAGCAGGGCTATCTGCTGTGGGGCAACAGCATGTGGTCGACCTTTAAGAACCTTTAAGAGCTGGGGTTTAAAGAGGAGCAGTACATAACATCTCTCAGAATTCCTTGTCTTAATTCTGATTAAATTGAAATGGACAAGGAAGTCCAGCTGGGGAGGATCTGAATGTTAGGTTTTTTTTTTTTTTTTTTTAACTGCTGGAGCTATTGGGACACTTGTATGGGTGTGTGTTAACGATATCAAACCCTATAAATCTTGAACCCATAAACAGGCTAGTTTTCCCACCCACATGCCTGTACTATGGCAGGCCACTTCCCAAAAGGCAGAGTTGTAAAATTTTAGTTGGGTTAAGAATAAAGAATAATGTGTGCTCCTTAGGTGGATTGTTCCCAAGAAAGGAAGAAGGGTATGGGAGGAATCTCAACTCAGCTTGTCCAGTGCTTGCTCCCAAATTTATCAATATAATAATGGGCTGAGTTTCCCTCTACTTCTGTATCATGGCCTGAATATTTATATCCCCCTAAAATTCATGTGAAATCCCCAGGTGATGGTGTTAGGAGGTAGGGTCTTGGGAGCCGATTGCCTCATGAGCAGCAAACTCATGAGTGAGGTTAGTGTCCTTTTAAAACAGGCCTCAGAGGGCCTCTTGCCTTTCTGCCATGTGAGGTCAAGGGAAGCACAACTATAAGGAAGAAGCCCCCATCTTACACTGAGCCTCCTGGTGCCTCCATCTTGGACTTCCCGGGCTCCAGAAGTGTAAGAAACACGTTTCTGTTGCTTACTGGTTCCCCAGTTTATGACATTGTACTATGGCAGACTGAAGGGACCAAAACACTCTACCGTAGTCTTAGTATATAGAATGTTTTAATTGCTTTTAACCCTTTGGGTTTAATCATTTAGCTTATGCTCACTGGGAAGTGTGGCTTTTCCTTTTGGGAGAAAAATGAGCTTTTTGAGACAGTTTCTCTCTTTGTGAGGCCAGTCTCCTCTTACCAATTTTTAAACATTTTGGAACTATCAGTTGACAATGCAGATGTATTCAGAAGGCCCTGAAATAAGTCAGATCAGTTTACTGTCTAAATTAACATTTTGCATCTAAGGATGATGATAGTCCAAAATTCCTTGTCCAAGTTTTGCAATGAGATTCAATGATACATTAAGACTTTTTGGTAGAAAACTATCACACAGAGATATCCCAAATTTGTTTTTTTTTATTGGTTGTTCAAAACATTACAAAGCTCTTGACATATCATATTTCATACATTAGATTCAAGTGGGTTATGAACTCCCATTTTTACCCCAAATACAGATTGCAGAATCACATTGGTTACACATCCACATTTTTACATAATGCCATATTAGAAACTGTTGAATATAAGTGCTTTCTAATTTTGAATTTGGGGGAGATGCCACAGATTTTAAATCCCAAATCAAATTATACCACTTAAGTAAAATTAAGGTAAAAATCTTCAATTATTCCCCAATTTTTAATTGTCTCTCTGGTATTCAGGTAGAGTCAGTTTATTTACTTAATTGTAAAGGGACACAATACTTTTATTTTATTTATTTGTTTTTATGTGGTGCTGAAGATCGAATCCAGTGCCTCGCATGTGCTAGGCAAGTGCTGTACCACTGAGCCAAAACCCCGGGCTATAGTCAATTTTTTTCTGCTAGCATCTGTGATCAGAGTTTTTCACTATAGTATGTATGATTCTTTCAGTTGTTTTAGTTAAGTCTTAAATCTTGCTTTAAATGAAAACACTTATGAAAGAGTTAGTAGAACAAAATATTATCTGAGCATCAATCCTACATTCATGCAATTTGAAAAACGGGTTGGTTCCTATCTCCTAGAGTAGTTGTCCCAAGAAGTGCCTTCCCAGATCGTTAAATTTAGTGTTCCTAAGGTCTTAATAGTAATTTTAGAGAAGGAAGGTAGATGTAGATTTTTTGGGGGGAGGTTCACACCTCAGATGATTCCCATACATAATTTTAGTTCTTTCAAATCCATGACTAGTGTTATAGTTTGGATCTGAAATGTCCCTTGAAGGTCCATGTATTAAAGATTTGGTTTCCAGCCTGTGGGAGATGGTAGGATCTTTAAGAAATAAGGCCTAGTGGGAGAAACTTAGGGCACTAGGTATGTGTACTCATACTGAAATTCCAGCCCCTGCCTGTCTCTCTGCTTTCTGACTGCTGTGAGGTAGGCAGTTTCCTTTACCACATGCTTCCACCATGATGTGCTACCTCACCCCAGGCCCCAAAACAAAGGCCAACTAAGTATGAACTGAAAACTCCAAAACTGTGAACCAAAATAAACCTTTCCTCCTTTTTAGTTCATTATCTTAGGTATTTTGTTATGGTAACATAAAGCTGACTAATTTAAACAATGAACTTGAAAGACTGCAATATCTTCTAGAAGGAATTCATTTTGGCATTATCTCATGATCAGATTTAGGAATCCAGGTCCTTTGTACATTTTTCCAAGCTCAGAAATTATAATGGTGGTAACTTTGGTCCATGGGTCTCATTTCAGGTGCTTTATTTTCCTTTTGCATATTTAAACCTTTTAAATTTCTGTTTTCCCCTTTGAGTCTTGTACATCCAGCATCCTAGACCTTAGTGAGGATGACTGTACCTACAGATACAGAGTTCCAATATCTTGTGAACAGGCATGTTCTCATTTTGTATCTTTTCATTTCTATGTGATATAAATTGCATGAGTCCGGAAACCTGCTGAGAGGGAAGTATTCCACTGGTACCTATTTAAGAATTACTCTTAATAAATTTCAAAACTGAAATTACTTTTGATTATTCTGAAAGCTCTGCCCCTTAGGGGCCTGTACGTTGAAACGTTATACTTGTCTTTTTAAAAAATTATTTCTTATGCTCAGTTTTCAAATGTTCCAGGTCTTGAGTAACAATATTTTCTTCCACATCTTGTTCTGCACCTGTAGGGTATTTGTCTCTAATTTTATTTCCCTTTCTTGTATTCCACCTTCAGAGAGGCCCTGTTGAATTTTAAACTCCATCATAAAATTGTTTCCTTTCATTCTCTGACACCGTTTCATGTAATTGCATTTTCCCTCAAGATTATTTTTGTTGAATAATCCAGATTTTTCCTCCAGATTTTTGTAGATGCTGATAGTGATATCATCTAGACTCATCAAAACAGCTACTTCTTATATAAATATTGTTCAAGTTAAACTCTTTGATAATCCCACCCAGGAGATATTCTCCCATCAGAACAGCATCTAACACAGATTTGTGCTTTTTCCTGGCTCTGTTTTCATATGCCTCACCTTTGGTGTGTGCTTCCAGGGCACTCTGAAACTCACCTAATAATTCTTGGAATTATTCCTTGTGATGATGCACACTATGTGCCCTCCAAGGTATGCAGATTTTTATTTTCTTTACCAACTTAATGTATCTATCATAACCCTAAGGAGTTGTTCTCCAATTACTTTTGCAATAAGTTCTATATTTGCAAAAACTCTTCATTAAGAAGCCACCTCTTGCCCCCCCCCACCGCATCCTGGGCAACATTTATTGTTGCTTGTATTCTTGATAATTGCTATTCTGACTGGAGTGAGATGAAATCTTAGTGTAGTTTTAATTTGCATTTTTCTTATTACTAGAGATGTTGAACATTTTTTCATATATTTGTTGACCAATCATATTTCTTCTTCTATGAAGTATCTTAGCCCATTTATTGATTTTTTTTTTTTTTGGTGTGAAGTTTTTGTGAGTTCTTTATATTGAAGCAGTATCTGAGGTGCAGGTGACAAAGATTTTCTCCCAATTCTGTAAGCTCTCTCTTCACGTTCTTGCTTGTTTCTTTTGCTGTGAAGAAGCTTTTTAGTTTTATTCCATCCCATTTATTGATCCCTTTTTTTAAAGTTTTTTTTTGTAGTTGTAGATGGACAGAATGACTTTATTTTGTTTATTTTATATGGTGCTAAGGATTGAACTCAGGGCCTCACAAATTCTAGGCAAGCCCCCTGCCACTTTACTACCTTGCTACATCCTCATCCCTTTTTAAAGTTTTTGTTTTGATAGAGGGTGTTACTAAATTATCAGGCTGTCCTTGAAATTGTGATCCTCTTGGAGCAGTTTTCTGAGGAGCTGGGATTATAGGCACTTTACTGATTGACAGGTGATTACATTTTTGGCTGTTTACTGATTTTCTCTATGCTCATTCTATCAAGACAGATTTCTTTTTTTGTTTGTTTGTTTTAGTTGTCGATGGACACAATACCTTTATTTATTTATTTTTATGTGGTGCTGAGGATTAAACCTAGTGCCTCACACATGCCAGGCAAGCGCTCCACAACTAAGCTAGAGCCCCAGCCCAACTGCTCTTTTGAGATTATATCCTTCCTAATTTTATTTGGTGTTAAAACAGACTTTGTGTTATAATATGGTCATAACAAGTGGTATTTGGTTTTATGTTTTTAACTAGACATCCTGACTTGGTTAAATAAAAAGATCACCAAGATCACCGCTCCATGACAGTGAGTCCTCCCAGTCTTATTTATATTAGTCACATGCAGGCGTCTGTGAAATCCCAAAGTCAGAGCAATGGTTCTGAAAGGAGGGTGCAGGGATCCAAAGCCAGCGCCTCCGGGACACATTTTTGGTTGTGGCATCTGAAGAGGAAGGGTTGCTGCTGGCATGGGGTGGGTGTGGGTCAGGCATGCTACAGTGCCAAGGACAGACGCAAATGTCAATAGTGTTGAGACTGAGAAGCCCTGGACTAGACTAGTTGATATCCCTTCTAGCCCTTAATTCATTCAACCAGCACACATTTATTGGGCAACTACTACGTGCCAAGAACTGTGCCAAGTGCTGGGGTTACCATGTGGAGTCAAGCAGGAAAGAAGGGCAGTCTGGATTTATTTGGCTGACCACCCCCAGTTCTGGGAAGCCTCTGTAGGCTAGAAAGACCCCTTCAAAGAAACAGGGAGGAGAAAGCAACTTCGCACAGCAGGCCAGAGTCCAGCTCCCTGGCAATCCGCAGCACCCAACCCTCTTACCTGGCTGGGCTTGCCCAGATCCCCAGAGGCAGCTGCTCTGATTTCAGTCCCCCCTCCAAGCCGACGTGACCTCAAGCCTCGGTTTCCCCACCTGCTGCAAGGTCCAGCTCTCTTAGGACACAGTGCACTCGGTAAGAAGCAAAGCTGGCCCTCCACCTCTGGAGCCTGTTTCCCCTCCAGGCACCCGTCATCCACAGGAGGCCCGGGAAGGGCCAAGTGATGCAAAGGCGCCAGGAAGAAGGGATTTGTATATATGACCGCGACTGCAACACTAACGACAAGAGGGGCGTCCTCCGGGTCACTGGGCGCCTGTCCGGTATCCGAGGGCTCCGAGGACGGCACGCTTGGCCCGGAGCAGCAGGCTCGCGCCCAGAGGCCAGCCCACCCCCAACCGGCCTTTCCTCTATCAAGACAGATTTCAAGGCTGAAATCTCTAAACATAATTATTAATTTTTCTATTTCTTTTATAGTTCTTTCAGTTTTTGCTCTATGTAATTGCATATACTCATGGATGAGATACATAAAAAACTTACAATTATCATATTATCTTAATGAATTTTTCCCTTTATCATTGTGAAATGAATCTTTGAATTGTTGGTAATATTCTTTGCTTAGCAATCTACTGTGTTATTTAGTGTTTTATCACTATAATGAAATGCCAGAAGCTGCTAATTTATAAAGAGAAAAAGGTTATCTTAGAATTTTAGATGTTTAGAATCCAAGATTTCCTAGACTCCATTGGTTTGGCCTCTAGTGAAGGCAGTGGATGGTGCTGCATTCTGGCTCATTGCTGACAGGTCCTAATTGAAACTGGTTTTTCAGAATTTATGGTCAGTGATCTCCAGTCTTAATCATCATGCTTTCTTAGGCATGATGGTCAATCTGATTTGTCAACTTCATTGGATTAAGAGATGTCCAAGATTTAGAGGTTTCTGAGTGTGTTAATGTGGGTGTTTCTAGAAAGATTGCCATATGGGGCAGCAGACTGACACAGAGACCACACTGAGTGTGGGCTGCATAGTCCAATACGTTGGGGGCATATATGGAATGAAAGCTGGAGGAACAAGGAAGCAGCAGCAAGTAAAAATTCAGTTCTTGAGTGGATCCTTCGATTGCTGCTGTGATCACCTGAGATCATAGATCTCCAGATCCTTCTTGCTTCCAAAGTAGACTCTTGACCAGTGACTCTCCAGGGAGTTTCCAGGCCTTCAGTTCTGGACTGGGGCTGCATCATTGATGTCTCTTGTTTTGAGGCTCAGTTTCTTATCCTGAGCAGCTACTGGTTCTTCCTGCTGTCCAGCCTGCAGATGGCCATTATGGAACTATGCAGCTTCTGGTTGTGTAAGCCAATCTAATAAATAAACCCCCTTATGTTGTTTTATATATATTTGATATACGTATATATGTATATATATACACAAATATCCCCCCATTGGTTCTGTTCCTCTAGAGAACCCTTATTAATACGTCTGAGAATCTCTAGTCTGTGTTGTTTGTGTAGGGCTTTTCTTAAGATGTCTTAATAATTAGGTTCTCCTGAGCAAACATCTTTGTCTTCCCCTGAATTTATCTATTTTCCTCCTGATGTAAGAAGAATAGTTTATATGGCTGAGGTCAGGCAAAGGTCCCAAATAGCTATACTTTTTAGACCTTGCAATGTCATTGAAGCAGAGCTGTTGATCAATTGATTTGCTCTGTATAATTTTCATAAACTCCTGATCCACTGCTCATGTCTAATGACTGTCTAACAGTTTTAATTGATATTTTCTTTACTATTGATTGTATTGTTCCTTTGCATGCTTTGTGATTTTTTGTTGTTGTTGTTGTTGTTGTTGTTGATTGTCAGACATCAGGAATTTAACCTTGTAGTTTTTGGACTATTTTGTTTTCTTATAAATATTCTTGAACTTTTCTTCTGGACAACTGATAAGTTACTTGGAAACATACTAATACCTTTATATCTTCTATGTAAAATTTGTTAGATAGAACCAGAACAGCCTTTCCTAGGATTTATTTTGCCCACTATTTGGGCAGAACTCTTCTGAGTAGTCTCCTCAGTAACCCATGAACCATGAGGTTTCGCACCCTGGCTAGGGGAACAGTAATTGTCTCAGTCTCTTTGTAAACTCTAATAATATTCCCTCTGTTTCTTTCTGATGGTTCTTTCTCTAGCCATAGGTAGCACTTTAGATATCCTATGATAATGAATACTTGTTTGGAGAATGGAGGAAAACTCTGCAGAGCTCTGGAGAACTCTGTGTGAAGTTCCATTCTCTCTACTACTCTGCTTTGCAAACTCCAGCTACCATTGGCTCCTGGGAAATTCACCTGTCTTTCTGCAATATGGCTCTTTTTTTCTTCCCTGGGCCATGGCCAGAAATCTCTCTCCAGGCTAGAGTTGGGCAATGGTATGGTTGATCTCATTTGTTTTTCATCTCTCAGGATCACTTTCCTTCATTGCTTCATGCTTAGTGTTACAAAAATCCATCATTATATCCTATATTTTATCTGAGGATTTAGTTGTTTCAGGTAGAACATTAAATCAATTTCCTGTTACTATATCTTGGTTGAATGTGGAAGTCTTAGCATAGATTCATTTCTTTCTATAGTTCTTCTCCTTTTTAATTTTGCAATTATGTGGCAAGTACTTTTTTGTGTGGCTATAAATATGGATATTTATGTATTGCTATAGTATGCTGACTTTAAACTTTTTTTAGATAAATACTGACGAGGTACATGTGTATTGGTGAACATTTTCTTTTCTTTTCTCTTTCTTTATTTCTCTCTCTCTCTTTTTGGTACCAAGGATTTTGAACACATGGGATGCTTAACCACTGAACCACATCCCTAGCTTTTTTAATATATGTTATTAAGAGATGGGATCTCCCTGAGTTGCTAAGGGCCTCTCTAAGTTGTTGAGGTTGGTTTTGAGCAATCCCCCTGCCTCAGCCTCCTGAGCCACTGGGATTACAGGTGTATACCACCATGCATGCCTTAAATGTATTTCTCTTGGAAATATAAATAGTAATTGGGTTGTTGGGTAACAGAGTGCTGTTTGGTTTTCATAGGTTTTATACCAATTTTGACTCTTTCCAGTAATGTATGAATTTTTTGTTTCACATTATGTACATCTTAAATTTTATCTATTTAATTTTATCAAGGCTAGTGTATATGCAGTCATATTTTATTGTAGTTTTATTTCTTTCTTTTTTTTTTTTTTTTTTTTTTGGTACTAGGGATTAAGCCCAAGGGCACTTTACCACTCAGTCACATCCCCAGTCCTTTTATTTTTTATTTTGAGACAGGGTCTCACTAAGTTGCTTAGGGCCTTGGTTAGTTGCTGAGGCTGACCTTGTACTAGTGATCCTCTTGTCTCAGGCTCCTAAGTTGCTAGGATTACCGGAAACCACCACATCAGACAATTTTCTTTCTTTCTTTTTGAGAAAAAGGAAAAAGAAGGTTTATTGTTCTGGTAGAAAAGGAGAAACACAGAGGATTCCTGTCCTAAAGGATAGGATTCTCCCCATTATCAGGAACAGGGGGTTTTAAAAGAAGTGATTCAGCAATTTTTAATTTTTAAAAAATTAATTAATTCATTTATTCTAATTAGGTATATATGACAGTAGAAGCATTTTGACTCATTGTACACAGTTGCAGCACAATTTTTCATTTCTCTGGTCGTACACAATGTAGTGTCTCATCTTTCATATGTGTATTGGGCATTTGGCTACCCTCTTTTGTGAAGTGTTTTCTATTGAAATATCTTAATTTTTACATTAATTTGTATGTTCTTTGTATGTTCCAAATACTATCATTTTGTAATGTCTTGTGAATATCTTTTGTAACTCTGGTTATTTCCATTATAGAGGCTGCAAAATCCTAGCTGTAGGCTGTAAGCTAGAGAACCAGGAAAGTGATACCATAATTCAATCAAAATTCCAAAGCCTGTGTGAAGGATTAAGAACCAGGAGAGTTAATGGTGCTAGGTTCTGGTCCAAGCCTGAAGGTCAGAGAACAGGAGAGCCAATGTCAGAGGTAGGAGAAGACAAATGGTTCAATTCAAACAGAGAAAGTGAATTTACTCTTCTTTTTCCCCTGGCTGCCTTTTTATCTTGTACAGAGCCTCAGTGGATTGAATGATAACTGCCTACATTTGTAAGAATCTCCTTTTTTATTCAATGTATTGATTCTAAATGCTAATCTCCTCTGGAAAAACCTTCATAGACACATCCTTAAATAATGCTTTGCTAACTTAGTCCAGTCAAGTTGACACATAAAAGTAGCCATCATTCTTTTAATTATCCTTTAATGAACAGAAATTCTTAACTGTGTTATAGTCTAATTTATGATTATTTCTTCATCATTAGTAGATTTTATGTCTGGATTAAAGTTTTCTTGCCCATCTCAAGGTCATAAAGATATTCTTTTATGTTTTTGATTCTTTGGGGTTTTAATTATTTCATATTTATTGCTAATTACTTTAGAGTATTACTCACAGACCTGTAAACTTCTTGAGGCAGGCACTGTATTGCACTTACATATAAATCTCCAACACTTAGAACATTGTGTAGTACATAGTCATATAAAAAATGAACGATCAGATGACCCCAGCTCTCCTATTTATATGATGATCTTGAGCAAGTCATGTAACTTTGCCTCAATTTGTACTTCATTAACAAATTTGAAGCACTTTTTTTAAGTTCCAAAAATATATAAAAAGGATTTTGACAGTACTCAGTAACTACATTGTAATTACAACTATATTAGCTGGACAGGGAAAGGATAGAAAAATAATTGCCTGAATGTTCTGAACAATTAAAAGTACTGAAGTTATTTTTTTCCTCTTTTTTTTTTAACTAAAGAGATGATACTTTCTCACTCTCTCCTTCCCTCCCCCTTTCTCTCATATTTTCCCCTTCTTATTTAGAGAATTAGCATAGTACAAAGAAAAGTACCTTCAATTTTGGAATTGATCAATTCAATAGCAATTATATTTTAAACATCTATGGTCTGCTTGATTTTTTTAGTAACTCATAAATGAATTAAACTATGTTCATGTTGACAATATTTAAGTGAATGAATATATTAATTGATCTCTCCTGTTTCCTCAACTCTAAAATGGAGCTGTGTTAAAATAGGCCTACTGAAAATGAAGTAATGATTGCCAAGTTCCTAGAACATAATATATGCTTATGAAGTTATCAACAAATTATTTTTGGTACATAACTAATTTTCAATATGTTTTGGAAATATACTATACTCCAGTTGAGCAAAAGTTACTTCCACATTTGATACAGTTGTATGCTACCCATTAGTCTGTCCTTTGAGCTACCAAAGCAGGTATATGCTAGTAACCAGAAACCAGATATAAGCTGCAGAATGTCCTTATAAAGCTGGAGAACTTTATACACGTCTTCAATCCCATGGTACTTTACGAACCAAAGTCTATCATGAACATGAAGAAAAGGCAAAGGGAATGTTCAGCCTGCAGCAGATTTTTCTTTCTTAGTTTGTATTCATTATACTTCATAATAGCAATATGAGAGCCAAGCAAAATGATTTCTGGTTGATTTATACAGTTCTTGGAAATCACTTTGCTTTTGGCTGGGGGCCTTTCAATCGTCACCTGAGGTAGGGTTTGTGATAACCACTCAGAAAAGTGTGCCCAGCAGGTTGTCATGCTAAATAATCTAGTTTTGTTATTTCACTCAGCAGTAATGTGGCTTTGAGGAAGATGAGCTTAATGCCAAACACTCTTTTCTCAAGTAAAGCAAAGTTCAGGTTTTAAAGGAGTAGTTTCTCACTTTGAGAGGTTTCTGATCATTGAATATCATGTGGATGTCTGCTTTTTCAGTATGATAAAAGAGCAAACAATATTTTCATTTTCTTACAAAGCAGAAGGAGGTTCTGATTTGAAAGTGAATTTTGAAGATTTTTCTCAACATTTTCATGTTTGTCCACTGAGGTTTTTGGTAACTGAATATATGACTGTTGGGAACTAATACATATAGCTAACATGTGTGTTTTGGAGGAGAGTCAGGAGCTCACAGATTATCTGAGCCAGACACTTTCATTGATGATAGATTGATTTCTATGAGGTCAACATGACTAGTTCTCTGTAGGTGCCAGTTAGTGTCACACAGAAGCACACACTGTTCCTTGGCACAGGCTTCCTTCAAATCTCTGGTTAGCTATCCCTTACATACTTATTCAAAATTGAAGGTTGGAACTAATATCTATTATTGGAAATCAACTCAGAGTTGCATCTAATGACAATTCTGTGGAATTTCATCTGTGAAATCATCTTACCACTAATTATCCCTTCTAGTAGGGAAATATGGGGGGGGGGATGATAAAAGCCATTAAATACATATTCAGAAAATGATTCATTGAGTAATTTAGGGATTTTTCTAAATAGTTTTATTATTTATTTGTGCATCAGTGATATCTTTTTTTGAGTGGGGAGGGTACCAGGGATTGAACTCTGGGGCACTCAACCTGTTGCTAAGTCTGCTTTTAAAATGCACGTGCATCTCACTGGAATAGCACCATGTGTTACTTTCCTAGAGCTGCCCCTAAAAACTTTCCATAAATTTGTTGGGCTTAAAACAACATAAATTTATTTCTCTCACAGTTCTGGAGGCTAGAAGCGCAACACCAAGGTGGGGGCAGGATTTTGTCCCTTCGCAGGCTCTGGGGAAGGATGCCTCCTTGACTCCTGGTTTCTGAGAATTACCAACAAATCCTTGTGTTCTCCCTGGACTGCAGAGTCATCCCTCAGATCTCCCCCTCTGATACCACAAGGTCTTCTTCCCTCGGTGTCTGTGCAGCTGATCTTGTGATCAGATAAATAGTAAATCCAGATGTGTTTTACATTCTCAGTAGTTTGCTTCCATTTTAAGTGTGGAATCCAAGTTTTTACCTGTTGTTTCATTAGGTTGGTTGATATCTTCCTTTTCTTTTAGTAGAACAGATCAATTATTTGATAGGGAAGTGAAAGAATAAAATAGTAATGCATTGGAATTATCCACAAAATAGTTTGACATCAACTTGTTTCTGCTTTCAAAATAAATTAATAGAAATTATCATTTTCTCATATTTAAAGTTTAGTGATATAAGGTGTATCTGTTAGTTTGGTAACAAGAAACAAACACTTTGAGTATGTCCTAAATGGGGAACACTAAGACTTATTTTCTTCCTTTAAAGGAAGAAAGGACGACAGGTTAGGAAATTAATTTGATAAAAAAAATTTTCATTTTTTTTTGATGAAAAATAGTTCCCAAAAGTGGGGAAATGCCAATATCTTCTTTTTTCCATCTTAAACAATATCTGAAATGAAAAATCTAAATTGAATTTATATATCTCCTTCTTGACTTCATGAATTGCTCATTTTTAGAAGCTTTTTCATATAGACAATTATTCTCCTATTTATTTTTTTTAAGTTTATTTTCTTTTTGGATTATTGGCAACATTTAGCCACATTGTAAAATAAAAATATAATTTAAGCATCATAATGTTATTGCTGCTAAGTAAATAAAATAATTGATACCCAATTGAGCTAATAGGAAATCTTGCAATCCAATCTTTTTTTTTTTTTTTTAATGTCTCTGTGTCCATGAAAGGCATACAGGAAATCAAGAGGACAGATAGACTCTTGAAGTAGCTCTTTTTTGGAAAAGATATTGTGAATTCAACTTAGCCTGGTCATGAAACCAGTTGTATGGATTTTTAAAAAGTATATAAAGAGTCACCTAGTCCAGTGTTTCTCAAAATGTATTGCTTAAATATCCAAATCAAAATCTAGGAGGATCTGGTGAATCTACTAGGGGATATGCTTTGTTTTTTTAGTTTTTATTTTTTGATTAAAAAAACAACTTAGGAAAAGCACCTGAGGGAAAAAGCAAATTCCCTAGAATTTCTAGAGAAATTCACATTGGGTATGTCTGCAATAAAGCCCATGACTCTGCATCTTAATCAACTTCCTAGGTGGCCACTGTAGTTGGAGAACTTCAGATGAAGCTCACTTGGGATTAGGAAACTGAAATCCTAAGAGGGACTTCCCAAGGGCACATGGCTGCGTGGCAGCTGAGCTAGGGCCCAAACCCAGCTCTCTTCAGTTAAATATTCATTTTCCTATATTTGTTTATGCTTCTTATAAATATTTGAAGCCATATCCCATCATTTGTATCAATGATGAAAACAAATCATTTACTACAGAACCCATACTGCAGATGTGTGAAGTCTCAATCCTTAAAAGTCAATAAGTAAATGAAACTTGCACAGACTAGAATAATGAGAATAGTTTTGGAAGGCAGGGCTTCATTTCCTAAAGAAGATCATAAAGTAAAACAGACAAAACATGCTGGTATGAGTGGATTTCTAACAAGGCCCTTTTATGAAGGTATCATTTGACATTGACCATCCCCCATTAGCAGGAGGTGCTCTGCAAGTCACTCCTGTAGAGTGACTTGCCATGCTGAGCTCACACTGGCTCTCACCTGGCTCCCATATGGCAACAATGCATCCCTTCAGGCCGACTTGCCTGGTTAGAAATGCAGGCTATGAACAAGGAAGCATTTTTTTTCCTTGTGTAATGCTGACCAGCCACACACAGGAATGAGAACCACAATTACACGACTTCCCTAGCCCTGTGTATTAATCATGCAAACTCACCAGCCCGGATAGTCATTGACTATGTGACACGTAGGTCACATATGAAAAACTGTAGGAGGAAGTTACCTGTGGCAAACTTGCCAAATATAAACTGTAGATGTGGAAATAAAGAAGTGATCAGAGGAAAAACATGTGTCAGCGTCTCTGTGCACACAGCAGACCTTTATTTCTGTACTCATGACTAAGGAAGGGACTTTCACAATATTTGTGAAAATTGGGCACAGTCTAACAGGAAGAGCGGGCTGTGCTCATTTTTACTTAAACATAGTCTTCATATTGTTTTTATAACAAAAATGTATAAATGTCACATAGACTTCTGGGAAATAGTAACAGGCAGAGCACCCAGCATGTAACCATGGTGGTTAAGAGGAGGTGCTTTTGAAACAGAGCTTTCTATTGACATTATTTGAAGCAATCAATAAGTAGTAGTAGGCTCTCCAAGCAGCTGCTGAAGTTATGAATCAAACCATCTTTGCAGAAAGAGCTTTGTACTTGCTAGGAAACCCTTGCTGAGTATCTACGATGGGACAGAGATTGTTAGATGTCACAGAAGAAACAAAGGAAAACTTCCTTACCTGGAGCTCTGTAAGAAGTTCACTCCAGGAGATGAGAGTAAAAGCCGTCAATGAGGCTAAACTGCCTGGAACATAGGGTGGATCAGGGAGCTATGTTTGAAGAGACAGACTGGAACCAAAAGATGGAAGCACTTCAATACTAGACTATGAAATTAGGACTTTAATCAGTGCTGAGTCGTCTGAAGGTTTTCATAGGAGAGTATACCAGAAAGATCCATCCTTGGCAAAGCGAGATTGGGTTAGAGACTGCAAGAGAGACCTGATGGCAGAGAATAGCTGGAAACAAAACTGAGGTCATTCTGAAGTCAGAAACCAGGAGAGTGGTGGCTGGAATAGACAAGGGGAAATAGATGTCACCCTGGTGAGCCACAGATTTCATGTCTCTATAACTGCCACTGTTTCACTTGCTCCTCTAAAGGATATGCAGTAGGTTATATCCAACAAAAAAATGCAAACAGGTAAAGATCAGAAAACTAAAGGCATGATAGTGTGATAAGGCCAGAAAAACTGCTTTTCAGAAGCATATATTCACATAGTTCTGGAATTACTAAAATTGGTTCTTACTATCAGCTGCATGGTCATGAAAAAAACTTGTCATGAAAATCAGCTGATAGGGAAAAGAAGAGCTTTGCTTGGAACCTTAAGAATGCAAGGTATTTCTCCCTTCACTCCCCAAAGACAGGACGTGAAGGAAGACAGTAGCTAACATGCTTCTCAGCCTCCCCCTGGTAATACGTCTAGCAAAGAGTTCTGGTACAGCTGAATCTTGTTCTGTCCCTCAAAGCAAGCTCACGTGTGATGACAAAAGTCTCTTGACAGTGATCAGAGGTGGGTTGATTGGAGCAGGTGGGCTCAGGGATAATGCCTCAGAATGCCACTGGTTATTGAAGGCTTATCTTTCTTCCCTGTACCTATAACCAGGTTCTGTTGGGCTTCTTTCTTCTTGTCTGCTCCATGGTAGTATCATCCTTAGGAGTGTTGTGTTACAAAGAATAGCAATTTATATATAAATAATTTATATACATAAATTATATGTATAAATTTCATATATATATATATATATATATGATGTAGTACTGTGGATGGGACTGAACCTAGGGGCACTTTATCACTGAACTACACAAACAGCCCTTTTTTAAAAATATGGTTTTTTTAGTTGCAGATGGATGCAATACCTTTATTTTATTTATTTATTTTTAGGTGGTGCTGAGGATTGAACCCAGTGCCTCACATATGCTAGGCAAGCAATCTATCACTAAGCTACAACCCCAGCCCCAGCCCTTTTTTGTTTGTTTGTTTTTATTTTGAGACAGGACATTGCTAAATTGCTGAGGCTGGCCTGGAATTTGCAATCTTCCTGCCTCAGTCTCCACAGTTGTTGGGATTACAGGCATGCGCCACCAAGCCCAGCCCAGCAAGGATAGCAATTTAAAACACTCTCCCTTGCATTGTTAGTTTGTTATATATGAACTTGGCTTTTGTGGGGGAGAATATATGCTGTCAAAAGGAAAGTGCCATTCTTTATTCTCTGCCATTAGATTATAGGAATTTAAGAACCTTAAAAGGAAAATTCCATCAATTGAAATCTTTCTTTTGTATTTTGACAACTGTAAACTGAACTTGTTCAACTTGAATGTTACAAATAGAAGCTCAAAACGAACCATGATCTTCAGCTCCTCTAAATGAGAGCATGTAAAATCATGCATGAAACCCGAGACTCTTGGTAAACCTGATCCCCTCCTCGAGCCTCAGACCTCTCTGCATTCCTTAATTCTCCTGGGGCTCAGGCAATGGTTCCTGTGTTGTGTGGTCCTTGGCCTCTGCTTCTCTCTGCTGTTGCCTAGAATAGGATCATTCCTTCCTCTGGGATTAGTGCTAAGGAAGCAACACCTTGTTGAGCCCAGCCTGCTGCTGGGTAGATTCCTTAGTTTGTTAATCATGTAGAGTGATCCCAGACCAAAAATTTCATCTTACTAGTCCTGAGATAGTTTGGGTAAGTTTCACAGACTCTGAAGCACCCCAAAGCCCAGATTTCACCAAATAGGAGTTCTAGGGCAAAGGTCCCCAGCCTTGGTTGGAGAAAAGATGATTTGCATTGTACTGGTGAGATATTAGGGGAATTTGGAAATGTATGCACTCAGTGCTATGAGAGATGGCTTCCAGGCCTTCAAGTCACCATTTAAAAATCAACATGTGGGCCGCAGCTTCGGCTGAGCCCCCGGCTGGGCCCAAGGCTGAGGGAGAGGAAGATGAAGTTAAGGCAGCTAGGACGAGGCGGAAAGTGCTCTCGCGGGCTGTAGCCGCTGCGACGTACAAGACCATGGGGCCAGGGTGGGAGCAGCAGGAGGAAGGTGTGAGCGAGAGCGATGGGGATGAGGAGTACGCCATGGCTTCCTCGGCGGACAGCTCCGCCGGGGACTACGAGTGGGAGTACGACGAGGAGGAGGAGGAGAAGAACCAGCTGGAGATCGAGCGGCTGGAGGAGCAGCTGTCCATCAACATGTATGACTACAACTGCCACGTGGACCTCATCAGGCTGCTGCGCCTGGAGGGGGAACTTACCAAAGTGAGGGTGGCCCGCGAGAAGATGAGCGAGATCTTTCCCCTGACTGAAGAACTCTGGTTGGAGTGGCTGCATGACGAGATCAGCATGGCCCTGGACGGCCTGGACCGCGAGCACGTCTATGAGCTCTTTGAGAAAGCCGTGAAGGACTACATCTGTCCTAACATTTGGCTGGAGTATGGTCAGTACTCCGTTGGTGGGATCGGTCAGAAGGTGGCCTTGAGAAGGTTCGCTCTGTATTTGAAAGGGCTCTCTCATCTGTCGGTTTGCACATGACCAAAGGACTGGCCATCTGGGAGGCCTACCGAGAGTTTGAAAGTGCCATTGTGGAAGCTGCTCGGCTTGAGAAAGTCCACAGTCTTTTCCGGCGACAGCTGGCGATCCCCCTCTACGATATGGAGGCCACATTCGCCGAGTATGAAGAATGGTCAGAAGACCCAATACCAGAGTCGGTCGTTCAGAGCTATAACAAGGCGCTGCAGCAGTTGGAGAAGTACAAGCCCTATGAAGAAGCTCTGCTACAAGCAGAGGCACCGAGGTTGGCAGAATATCAAGCATACATCGATTTCGAGATGAAGGTGGGCGACCCCGCTCGTATTCAGTTGATCTTTGAGCTGGCCCTTGTCGAGAACTGCCTCGTCCCAGACTTATGGATCCGTTACAGTCAGTACCTAGATCGGCAGCTGAAAGTGAAGGATCTGGTTTTGTCTGCACACAGCCGTGCTGTTAGGAACTGCCCCTGGACTGTTGCCCTGTGGAGCCGCTATCTCCTGGCCATGGAGAGGCATGGAGTTGAGCATCGAGTGATTTCTGTGACCTTTGAGAAGGCTTTGAATGCTGGCTTCATCCAGGCCACCGATTACGTGGAGATCTGGCAGGCGTACCTGGATTACCTGAGGAGGAGGGTGGACTTCAAGCAAGACTCCAGCAAGGAGCTGGAGGAGCTGCGGTCGGCGTTCACGAGCGCTCTGGAGCACCTGCAGCAGGAGGTCGAGGAGAGGTTCAATGAGAGTGGAGATCCGAGCTGCGTGATCATGCAAAACTGGGCTAGGATCGAGGCGCGACTGTGCAATAACATGCAGAAAGCTCGGGAACTCTGGGACAGCATCATGACCAAAGGAAACGCCAAGTACGCCAACATGTGGCTGGAGTACTACAACCTGGAAAGGGCGCACGGCGACACACAGCATTGCCGCTAGGCTCTGCACCGGGCCGTGCAGTGCACCAGCGACTACCCCGAGCACGTGTGTGAGGTGCTGCTCACCATGGAGAGGATGGAAGGTACTTTAGAAGACTGGGACATAGCTGTTCAGAAAACTGAGACCCGGTTGGCGCGCGTGACCGAGCAGAGGGTGAAGGCTGCAGAGAAGGAGGCGGCTCTGGCGCAGCAGGAAGAGCAGAAGGCAGAGCAGCGCAAGAGGGTGCGAGCGGAGAAGAAAGCCTTGAGAAAGAAGCAGCAGCCGGGCGGTGGCGGGGACAAGCGCAAGGCCGAGGAGGGCAAGGAGTGGGGCGAGGACGGCGAAGAGCAGCCTTCCAAGCGAAGGAGGGTGGAGAACAGCGTGGCCCCGGCCGGGCCAGAGCCAGACGCGGGCCAGGAGAAGGGGGTCCCCGAGAAGCCTGCCCCTGTGGACGTCGGTCCCCCCTCCAAGCAGAAGGAGAAGGCCGCTGCCCTGAGGCGGGAGGTGCCCAAGGTGCTGCACGACAGCAGCAAGGACAGCGTCACCGTCTTCGTCAGCAACCTGCCCTACAGCATGGGGGAGCCCGCTGCCAAGCTCCGGCCTCTCTTCGAGGCCTGCGGGGAGGTGGTGGAGATCCGGCCCGTGTTCAGCAACCGCGGGGACTTTCGAGGCTACTGCTATGTGGAGTTCAAAGAAGAGCAGTCTGCCCTGAAGGCCCTGGAGCTGGACCGGAAGAACATGGAAGGGAGGCCGATGTTCGTGTCCCCCTGTGTGGATAAGAGCAAGAACCCCGATTTTAAGGTGTTCTGGTACAGCACCGCCCTGGAGAAACACAAGCTCTTCATCTCCGGCCTGCCCTTCTCCTGCACTAAAGAGGAACTGGAGGACATCTGTAAGGCCCATGGATGGCACTGTGAAGGACCTCAGGCTGGTCACCAACCGGGCTGGCAAACCAAAGGGTCTGGCCTACGTGGAGTATGAAAATGAGTCCCAGGCTTCGCAGGCTGTGATGAAGATGGACGGCATGACAGTCAAAGAGAATGTCATTAAAGTGGCCATCAGTAACCCCCCTCAGAGGAAAGTTCCAGAGAAGCCAGAGGCCAGGAGAGCACCAGGTGGCCCCATGGTGCCACGGCAGATATACGGGGAAGGGAAGGACCCAGCTCGCTCTGCTGCCGCGTGCCCTGCAACGCCCGGGTGCTGCTGCCGGTCAGGCCGAGAACGGCCCTGCCCCGCGCCCAGCAGTCCCCACCTCTGAGGCCGCTGAGGCGCCCAAGATGTCCAACGCTGATTTTGCCAAGTTGCTTCTGAGAAAGTGAAAGCGACGCTGTGAAGGACAGGAAATGCCTTACTTCCCGCTGGTCAGGCAGCCCACCCAGCACCCAGCACCCAGCACCCAGCACCCAGCACCCAGCAGCGCCTGGGCCAAGGAGGGGCTGTGCACACTCCTGCGCCCCTGGACTCCGCGGGGCTCAGACGGGGCAGTGTCCAGGGGAAGAGGCGCCCAGTGCTCCCTCACATTGAGGGCAGTGGAGCAGGGCACGGCCGGCAGGGCGCCTGTCCCTACGGACTTTTGTGTCCTGAAAAATGAGGAGCAGAAGTGACACTGGAACATGGCTCTTGAGATCCACTTGTCCCAATGCTCCGGGCCACCTCTGGCCCTTTTTGTAAGACATTTCTCCCCCATCCTGCACAGCACACGTGCCCGTCACTTTTAATTTTTAAAAGATGAGAAATGGCGGATGCTGGCGACTCACCAGAACGGCCTATTTTAGTAAGGGGCGGGGGCAGGGGCCGGGGCCCCACACCCAGCACTTGGTGGGCTTTTGTTCACAGGGGTTGTTTTTTTCTATTATGTATTTGTAAACCACACGTCGACTGTTTTATGTTTCCTAAAAGCAAAATATTTGCGACATGTGTTTTCTATAGGAAAAAAATAAATAAATAAAAATCAATATGCCCAGGAAAATGGATATGATCAGAGAGTAGAGGCTGGTTGCACTAGGGAGCATTGCTTGGTAGAACACAAGGACCAGGAGATTGATATTCTTGTACAACCACTAGATGGCAGACTTTTGGCATTCTGTTGCCATTTTTTTGACACTAAACACTTGGTATCAACAGAACAGTGTTCTTTATATTGCTAAAACGTTGAGGATGTTTGAATTTTTAAAACGTGAATGAGCCTGAAAAATTGTTTTTATTTTTCCATCCAGCGGGGATTTTGTGAACATAAAACTCATCTACTGAGAATCTGAAATTAGTCTCAGCAATTTGTCAAGTGAGTTCTCTACTCCTATCTCTGCCATATGGCCTTGGACAATGACTGTCACTGGGCCTCAATGAGCTCATCTCAAAACAAGAAAGTTTGGTCTCTAGATTATTTCTAAGACATCTTCCAACTGAGATATTCTCATTTCTGTATCATTTCATATTTGAGGCTGAAAAATACGCTAGTTCAAAGTGCCATCCACATGATACCTTGTAAGCTACTCAGGAAATATCAACTGACATTCAGACATGCATAATAAAAATAGCTGAGACTTAGTGAGCACTTACTATATGCCAGTACTTGACAAAACATTTTGTATTACTGAAATTATAACCCCAAATGAGGAAATTCATCTTAGAGAAGTCAAGTAACTAACCCAAGATAGCATAGCTAATGGCCAGTCTAGCAAGCCTCTGAAATCCCTAGGGTTAATATTGTGTGTTTCATCTTTTAAAAATACAAATTGGAAGATAGCGTTCCTTCTGAAAGAAGAATCTACTCTATTAAACACAAAACCCTTGACTTTCCAGAGGAAATAGTTTGTTGTTTTGAAATTTGTCAGATTCCCATGGTCTATCTTCTGGGTGTCATTTGATGCCTCATTTTGAGCCTGGGCATAGTCACCAGGTGACTAGTGACTCAGGGATGGTATCTGGAACTCTACAGTAAGATGACTGTACCAGGCATCAGTAGGGCCCTTTTTAGGTCTAGGTTTACCTGATGGTATGTGCCCATGATCTCATACAGAGTCTCAAGTCAACAGCAGGGAGGCTGCACAGTAATGGTCACGTCACCACTCGACAGTGATGGTAAAGAAATGCTAAGCTTGCTATCTGTGCAGTTTGTTAGTGAATTAAATTTCCTCCTTCTTTTGTATCCAGAAAAAAGCATACGTAACCTTGCAGCCAATGCCTTAATTCAGAAGAGTGGTGTTTTAAGCTTCTTAGGAAATAATCAAGTGCAAACTTTCGAACTTTGAAGCTCAGGAATGCATGTAATAATTCTTTGGGTAGACAATAGGTGGCAGTACAGCATCAATTTATACCTGATAGTTAAGCCTAATCCTTTTCTTTTTTGCCTTATTTAATTATTTGACATGTATTTGATCTTTCATGAATGTAATTAATGCCAGAAGGAAAATTTTGAGTTCTATTTTTTCTTGGTCATGGAATCAACAAATGTATGGAAAACAGAATTGGAATATATATATGTTTGAGGATCACAGAAGTATAACACACTGTACTTCAGTATAAAAATCAGACTAAGTGGGGCTGAGGATATGGCTCAGTGGTAGAGCAGTTGCCTAGCATGTGTGAGGCCCTACTTTCAATCCTCACTGTCAAAAAAAAGAAAAAGAAACACACACACACACACACACACACACACACTAAGTGTAAATACTTACAGATCCAAGTAAAAAACTGACTTTAGCATTTGTTACCTTGTTTTTTTTTTTTGGTCTTTTAAATTGACTTTAGCATTTGTACACATATAATGATTAGCTTATTTCAGAGAAGCACATTCCACCTGTCCCTAAATGTGAACTGTCAAGTCACCTGTGGAAAACTGCATCATCTGAATGTAGCTTTATCTTCAATCTGTCTATCAGGTAGTATCTATTCTTCTCTGAGTATCAGTTCCATTCTGTGTACTGTTGGTTCCTCTGTTTACTTTTTAGATTGACTCTTTCATATTAAAATTGAAGAAAAATATTTTAAGTCAATCATTCTGGTTTTGTTGTTGTTGTTGTTTTTTTTTCGAGAACTGTCTGTATGCACATAAAAGATGTTTCCCTCTTTTTACTCCCCAGCCCTCAACGTGTTCCTCTCCTGCATACAGGAGCACCACCATCCAGGCAGCCAAGCCTCCAAACCTAGGAGTCAGCCTTAGGGTTTACCTCTCCCTGAGAATCAGGGCTCTGTAGTCCCGTCAGTTCTACCTTCATCTAGGTCTCAGCCTTCCATTTCTCTCCATCTCCATTACTGCCCCCTACTCTGGGCCACCCTCACCTCTCTCTTGCAGTGACCTCCAGAAGGACACTCCAGCTTCTGCACTTCATTCCACCCTCTGCTTCAACCACACCCTATTGGCAGATGCTGTGATCCTTTAGTCACTCACCTAAGACTCTGCTGGAAACAGCATTTCCATCCTCCCCTTGAGGCCTGACAGGCTAAGTCTATTTTGCCTCAGCACCATCCCACCCTCTGTACCTAGAAAGTCCTTTCCTCACATTTTCATGTCTTAAAGGTCTCAGGTTGGTCTGCTCTGTCATTCACTATTATGTTATCTTCTCTGTGGAAGTTATGACAACTTGATCTCTAAAAAAACGAATGAACAGACTTCATGTTTTAGATCATTTTTTGTCTTTATAGAAAAATTGAGGGCAAAGTACATCATACCATATACCCCCCCTCTGTCCTCTCTAAACAGTTTCTTCTGTGACGGACATATTGCATTTGTGTGGGGCATTCATCCCAGGTGATGAACCCTATTGACATTATTAACTAAAGTCCACAGTGTAGATTAGGGCTCACTGTTTGTGCAGGAACTTTCTACAGGTTTTGATGAATCCATAATGTAATGCATTCACCATTATACAATACAGAAGAGTTTCACTGTTCTAAAACCTACTGTCTAACCATCTCTGGCCTCCCAACCTCTGGCAACCACTGATCTTAGCCTTTCCCAGAATGTTGTCACACAGTGTGTTGATGTCACACAGTGTGTTCACTATTTGATTATTTGAAAATAATTAACTTAATTATTGTCTGTGTTTCTAAAGACAAAGGCTTCAGAGAATAGGGTCCTTATCGTCTTGTTCTCCTCTTTCCCCATAGGGCCAACAACAGGTCTGTGGTGATCCTCTGGCAGAATGGATTGATGGAATGAATTACCCACTAATCTAATTGATAGCAATCACCCAAACTTCCTTTCTTGATTTGTTCTAATAATGTTGAGGCAGACTTACCTAAATTTCTAATTTTTACATTGGTGGCTTGAAAATATCTGGAAAAGAGTTGCCCCTGTTCTCAGATGGGTGAAGGTGTGGCTATGGTAGGTCCTTTGGCCATATAAAACCAATGCAGGGATGTGACTAGTTATGCTGGGAACTCGGGCAATTCCAAGTTATGACTGCTAGATCTGAAATGTATCTTATATTAATAGCACGTTCAGGGATGCTTCTCTCTGCCCTTTAGTACCCAAAGAGAAAAATCAAGAAAGAAAAATGGGAAATAATGCGAACACACTCATTTGCCTGTTGATTTCTTTTCCATAAAATTGGTCATTAGTCATACAGTGGCCTAAAGGGGAAATGTGCAGAAACTTGGAGATTTATGAGTCCTGTCTCCCCACTGAAGAAAATGTACTTTCTCGGGCTGGAAGGGGATTTTTTTTTTGTTTTCTGGGCAGTTGGAACCCAGTCTGTTTACAGTTTCCTTATGAGTGACAAGTGGAGGATTCCGAGAGGACAAGGATGGGGTAAAAGAGGAGGGAAAATAGGGAACAGGAGCTATCTATGGCCCCATGCTGTGCTAGCCAGGTGACATCTGTCTGGCTTAACTTTACAACAGTCTGAAATGGACCTGCTGTTCTGCTTATTACGGGTGAACAAACAGGTTCTAGGTTATCTGCATATTATTTAGGAAGCATCTGAATTTATTTCTCCAATCCCTGGGCTCACTGTGGGAAATGAATTCATTTGTCAGACTAGTATAAATTAATTTGATATTGCTAGTGGCCAACTTTTCAGTACATGTTTGTAAATTTTATAAATACAAATATACTAATAGTTTTATAAATAGGATGTAAAAAACTAAAATTTAATTCAGTTAAGGAAATACTTCAGATGTCATATGGCAGTTTCAACTGTATCAATTCAGAAAAAAAATCTCAGTTTTCCTATTTTAAAAACATAACTGACCTAGTACATATAGATTCTAAAATGGAATCAGAGAACAAAAACAAAAGAAATACTAGACTACCTTCCCCTTCTCAAGTGCACCAGGGCATTTATGTTGGTTGTTACTTTTACAGTATCCTTTGAAGTCAGGTAGAACAGATATTCTTTTATAGATTGGGAAAACTATGCCACAGAGGACTGCATATAAATCTGCTTCTCAACTTTCTCCTATCATTTCCTTCACTCTTCTGAATCTTAACCATTTACTCCCCCAGTCAATCTCCATTTTTGTCACTTTCTACTCCTTTCTATTCTCCATTCCTCCGCTCCCTCCCTCCCTCCTCCTTTCTTCCCTTCCTTCTTACTTTCTTGGTCTTGCACATGCTAGGCAAGTGCTCTACCATTTAGCTTCACCCCCTGCCCCTTCTATCCTTTTTCACATGTAAAACAGAAAAACAACGAAATTGTGACAAGATAGAGAACAACATTTGATATTCCCTATGTTAAGGAAAGAAGAATCCCATATTTTAAAATGCAGTTAACCATAACGAGGAATCAAACCTTTTTAAACAGTAAGAAATACTTAGAGGTCTCTGATACAATTTCTGGAAAACATTCCATTTTCTTTCATGAAAATTCTTTATTCTTAATCTCTACCTTTAAGATATAAAGATCTATTTTTAATGTTATTCTTAGCTTATTCTTTTGTTCATTGGGTTGCAACTTTTAGAAATCTTTCTTAATTCCTGATCTCTAAAAAATACCTTTGAGTGGAAGTTTTAGGATGTTTTTCATTTTTTTTTTTAACTGGGGATGAAATCTAGGGGCACATCTCCCTTCCCCTATTTTGAGGCAAGGTCTTGCTTAACTGCTGAAGCTGGCTTTGAACTTGGGAATTGTGATCTTTCTGCCTCAGCTTCTCTAGTAGCTGAGATTGTAGCCATGTGCCTCCAAGCCCTGTGGTTTACTTCAGGATTTCGATTTCTAGGAAACAGACCCATCTTTACCCAATTTAATATCCTTCAAATTTAGATCCACTCAGCCTCTCTCTTTCTGGACTAAACCCCAATCTTTCTACCATAAACCCCTTCTCAGCAGGGGAAGCACGAATGAGCAAAATCCAGAAAACACTTGCTAATGCTGTTAATTGTAGATAGAATAAGCAGAATAATGTCTATTTTGGGGACATTTAAAAAGTATAAAAGAAGCGTTTTTGAAAAATATGCAAAATTAAAAACAATAGCACATAGGAAAAAAGATATTAAAGCCCATCTATAAACTTCTAGTATTACATCATGTCACAAAATTTTCAAAGAAATAAAAAAATTTGAACTTGAAAGATAACTCTTAACTCATTCAACACCAAATAGCACTGTGTAATTTAGTGCATTAGGTTTATTTGAAGTTCTAGTTTTAAAAATTATTAATATGCTTTTAAAGTGAACACATTGTAACTTACAGAACTATTGCAGTGCATACTTTTATACTTATGTATTCACCTAAAATATTAGTTGGTAGAGGTGATCTAGCCTGTGAGGCTATAATCACCTCTTTTGCATGCCTGGTATTTCATAGAATGCTTTCAAGAGCCTTTAAAAGTAAGGAAATAACTCTGCCTTAGGGAGTTAAGCTTGCCCCAAAGACACATTTCTTCTTTTAAAAATTTTCCTGAGTTCCATAAAGATGATATAAAAGAAGGAATAAAGTAAGCCTAAAGTATGCCCATGAGGCTTAAATGACTTTGAGGGTTTCAGTGACCTTAGTAAATCACGGTCTAAAGCTTCATTCTCAGGGTTGATCAAGTTACTAAAAACTTCAGTGCAATTACAGCTCTGTTCTTAAGCAGGTCAGCATCCACACCTCCACAGGCTTCCCTTTAGCAATCACTCTGCTTGTCACCGAATATTCCCAAATAACAGGATTACAGTCTTGCTTCTTTGCCCAGTCTTTTCAACCTTCATTTGAATGGCAGTGCATCCAATAACATTAAGTAGTGGACTCAGCAAAGGAAAAAGTATACAAAGAAGCCAACTTACCATCAAACACGTTACTATAATAATAAAGATGCTGAGAAAAATGACAACAGCATAAAATCCTTCTTTGCTCCAGATTCTGTCCGCTTCATGCTGCCCTTGTAAAACATTTTTCTTTAAAAGCAAAACAGAAAGTCCGATGTTAAATGAGAGCTCGAGGAAACTGGCGTTCTTATTTAAACACTAAAATATTTTTAGCTTTATTCCATTCAGTGTAGTGGAACACACCTACACCCCCCGCTGCCTGCGCTGCATCTCCAACTGATCTAGACAACAGTCAGCCATCCCGATACATCAAAAGACCTGCAATCTCCGGAACAGGAGCAGGCAGGCATGCCCAGCATAGGAGGACCTCGCCTTTGGAAAAGTTCCTCACTGTCTCTGTTGGAGCTACCTGGTTCACAGGTAAGAGAGTTCTGTTCCGTGCTGAGGAAACTTGTTTCTGAAGCGTTCCTTACTCTCAAGTCCCCTCCCACGCATCAATTCCCTGGTAATTTACCCTGGCTTATGTGCAGCGCAGGAACACTGCTTTTACTTTTAAACAAAAGCTAAACAGGTGCAAACAAAAGCGCATGATGCATTCATAAATACAGCAACACTATCAGAATCATTGCTCCACCCTTTATCACATCAGTCCCCCCCTACCAAGTGGTGTTTACTTTGTCGAAATCTCAAGAAGCACCATCCCAACCATATAAATTGTTAGGGCATTATATTTTATTTAAAGTAACAGGAAAGACAAAGTTCAGAGTTATTGGGTAATGAAAGGTAAAATAAATAGGTTTATTTTTATTGCTTTTACTCAATCCTTTGGGGGTGGAAGAGTGGAGAAGAAACATTCATAAAATGTGACTGTCTCTCAGTTGACGTCTCCCTTTCTTTAAAGAAAATAGCACACTGACATCAAATCCTCTTGAACGAAATTGTTTTATAATGTAGTGACATTACAGATTTATAGTTAAAGAAACTTCAATTTTGAAACCAACTGGTTTGTGATGAGGAAAAACAAAGTCTAAGTCATTTCAAATGATTCCATTCATCTAAAATTCAATCTTGTTGAAAGCAGCTTTTTTTTTCCTTTAGCCAGGGTCAGTATGTACCCTTGTATATTGCCTGCAATGGCTCAGAAAGCCTTGAGTGAAACTTGTCTTCTAGGTGCCTGGACTTTGAAATAATTTCCAATTGTTATTTAAACCTAGAAAACTACATCAAGTATTTGTAAACTCGACAAAATATTTGCCCTGAGAAAGACTTTATGAGACTTTTTATCAAACTGAAACTCAATCAAATCGTTTTTAAATTGTTTTTAATTTCCACTGCATAGGAAGTCCAAGCAAAAGCAAAGACTATAAAGAATCTCCCTGCCTTTAATTGTCATGTTCCTGCTTGAGCTCAATGGCATTTTTTTAAATTTTAAAGAGGAATTATCCTAGGCATCGTGTGCTAGTCCTGCTGTGAAGGGCCTAAATTGTGAGAAACGGGGTTGGTTGATTACACAAAGTTGATTACACTTCAGATTCAGATGTACGTAGGGCTTGGGAGGAGATTAATCAATCTCTTGTTAACCCTCTTCTCTGGCCTCTGGGGAGCACTAGGTGGAGTCCTCTTCAAAGTTCTCATGGCATGGGCATAGTGCTGTATTCTGTTTCTCTGTACCTTACTTGCTCTTCAAGAAGTCATTGAGAGAAGTAATTATATTATTTATTTATTTGCTTGCTTGTCTGCTTATCTGTTTTTCTGACTTTGGATACAACCGAGCATGCCATGTGGCTATTTGTTGATTCAGGTTTTCACTGTGTGCCCTTTATAATGCCAGGCACTAAATGCTGGCTCTAAGATACAGCTACAAGAAAGGTCACGTGCTCTCAGGGAACCTACCTCAGAGAGACAGACTTGAAGGCCAAGGGGTTTCTGTTCAAGGAGAACACAAGACAAGGAAGGCATGCCCAGGTCTGTGAGGGCACAAGGAAAGGCTCTGCTATTCAAGAGACCCATCTTGCAGAATGAAAGGTCCATAGAAGAAGTCATGTACCAAACAGCACTGAAGGAGGAGAACATGTGGGGGCTTGTGATGTTTGTATGCTTAGAGCTGCGGAAACTGAACTAGGAAAGGGTTCTCAACATGGATGGAGTCCTGCCCATCTAGGACCACCTACTGTACTAAGAAATCCAGACTTCATTCTGAGGTACTTTGGAAGCCAAAGAAGAATCATGAAATTGGGACAGCAAGCTGCATTGACATTGACAAAGATAACTTCAGTGGCAAGAAAAAAACAAAACAAACATAAAGTCCCCACAGGTGTCTTTGGAGAAGAGGGACAGGGAAGGGGGACAAGACTAAATGCAGGAAGATCAATGGGGGTTGTTGTCACAGTCACCATTCAATGATGACAACATATAGTGGCCTTCCTATTTGTAGTTTCTTCATCTGCAAATCTGGTCAACCATGTATGGAAAAATCTTAGGGAAAAATTTTTTCACCTCTACTTAACATGTACAGACTTTTATTGTCATTATGCCCTAAACAATACAGTACGACAACTATTTATATAGTACTTCTATTATGCTACTCTTATTGTTTAGATGTGAGTTGTCTCCCAGAAGCTCACATGTGAGACAAGGCAAGAAGGGTCAGAGGAGAAATGATTGAGTTATAAGAGTGTTACCCCAATCAGTGAATTCATCTCCCTGATAGGGATTAACTGAGTGGTAACTGAAGTAGTAGGGTGTGGCTGGAGGAGGTGGGAATTGGGCATGGCTTTGGGGTATCTATTTTCTATCTGGAGAGTGAAGACTCTCTCTCTTCTGAGTATGATATGAGCTGCTTCCCTCCGCCACACTCTTCCACCCTGATGTACTGCCTTACCTTGAGCCCAGAGGAATGGAGTCAACCTTCTCTGGATTAAGACCTCTGAAACCCGGGTCCTCAAGTAAACTTTTCCTTCCCTAAAATTGTTCTGGTTGGATCCTTTAGTCACAGTGGCAAAAAACCCCTGACTAAAACTGCTAGGTATTATAAGTAATCTAGAAATGACTTAAAGTATATCAGAGAATATGTGTAGGCCGTGTGCAAATACTATGCTATTTTATTTAAGAAATTTAAGCACCAATAGATTTTGGTATCCTTGGGGATCCTGGAACCATTCCTCCAAGGATACCACAGGAGGGTTGCATGTTCCTGCTCTGCCAATCCATCCTGTATTCAAATTATTTTGTTTAGTGCCTATTCAATGTGAGGATTTTGACATATATCTAAAAATTTTAATCTGTATTTCAAGTTTATAAGATAAGAACTATACTTATTTTGGCTCTCTAGAAACTGAGACTCAGAGTGACACTATGCAAAGGTTAAATGACCTGCCCAAGATCACACACATCTTAAGTGTCAGCCTTGGGATTCAAACTCTCTTGTACCAAAGGTTTTTATATCATAGTTGTTAATATTTGCTGAATGAGAAGCAGTATAATTTACTGGGAAGAAGAGTAGATTCTTTTTTTTTCTTTTTTTTTTTTTTTCTGTTTTTGGCACTAGGGATTGAACCCAGGGGCACCTAACCACTGAGATACATCCATAGCTCTTTTTATTTCTTATTTTGAGACAGGGTCTTGCTAAGTTGCTTAGGGCTTCACTAAGTTTCTGAGGATGGCTTTGAACTTGCAATCTTCTTGCCTTAGCCTCCCAAGTCACTGGGATTACAGGTATGCGCCACTGTAGCCGTCATAGAATAGAAGAGATCAAGATACCTAGATCTTAGGTGTTGCTTTTTACTTTGTTCTGTCACCTCAGGGGAATCACTTCATTTCTGTGGACCTTACTTTCTGTATCAGCAAAATGTTCATATGTTCCCTCCAGGTCAAGTTCTATGATTTTCTGAATCAAATTACATCCTATATACATCCAATAAACATCCTATGTTTAGGATGTTGATCATTCCAGTTTGTGGAGACTAAACATACTCAGAAGCAAGATGGAGGAGGTGGTAGGGGAAATTTTGAAAAATGTTATGTTTGGAAAATATAATAAAGCAAATATTGCCCGTGTTTATGTCTGGTTTCCTCAGCAAAGGAAAAGACACATTCCAACTTAATTCTAAAGTAATCATTTTTCCCCAATGAAGGCCATGTGGACAGGTGTATCTGTTGAGAAGAAAAGACAAATAATGGGTTTTTTTCTGTTTGGTTTTTTGGGGGGTTTTGTTTGTTTTGACATCAGTTTCAAGTAATGTAACTGGTCTTCCTTCTAGACTAAATTTACTGGTTAAGTTGAAATAAGTTACAAGGCCATAAAATTTCTGAAGAAAGTGTCAAAAAGTGGAACTTTGATATGAAAATGAATTTCTTTAAGGAACAAACATCACTAGTTTGAAGAGCAGAGAATTCTGACCCTTTGGGAGATTTTTTTTTTTCCAAGTCAAATAACATACCATAAACAGCTTTCATCTCAAAGCCTCGTGGGGTTGGATTACCATATCATGCTAAGTGTGCAAATTTTTAAATAAAATATTCCATGCAATGCCATACCTCAGGGGAGACTTCTGTGATTCCAAATTGGGATAAGCTTTGATGTAAAACATTGATGTTAAGTGAACGCGACACTTCCTCGGATGGCAGAGCGTCAGAAATTCCTGCTTTTCGGTTTATGGGAGACACAAATAGTTCAACACTGTTCTTCTTTTCCTAGTAAAAGCAGATTATTTGTAGGTGTTATAGACATTTTAAGCAATGTTGTATAATATTTTCCTTTGGAAACATTACAGAAAATCATAACCCTGGAATCCTTAAAGTTTCCTGGAGTTCACATTGGTCTGTTATTCTCTGATGGAGTTAATATTATCAGTCTGACATCTAAATTCTTTAAATGGCCTCCTTCTAGTTAAGTGGCTCTCCAGAATTTGGAATTTTGTATTTCTTTAGATATTGGTTTATTTTCCATTTCATATTTTTTAGTTTTGGAATATTTTGTTCAGATGCTCCCTGAGTAGTTATGTTTAAAGAAGTGTTTTAAAATCAAGTGAATTAAATAGAAGCAGATGTAATAGCATTAGTGGACACCACCACTATTCTCTGTGTTTTCCTCATGACTTTGTGAAGGTAAAGGCTGTACTAGCCAAGGCTAATATTGCTAAATGAAGTCCCTTCCTTGACTTGGTTCACCTCAGACATGTCACATTTTAAAAATCAACCCTTTGGAAGAAATGCATATATGCATTGGTATGATACTTTTCCTATTAATATTACCTCACTAGCCAAAAATGGAGACAGATTTCTTACCATAAATGAACAATATGCCACATACACAAAAAACAAACACCAGACAAAAAGTACCATTGACATGAAAACATTCTCTTTTACAACTTAAACAATACAATTATAAAAAGAAATTATTGTTAGTCTTTTCTTTTTGTCACATAGTGTTCTCTTTTGCTAGAAAATTTTCTTTGCATGCAATTTATCAGAAGTTCACCCATGTATAAAATGAAGAATTGATGTACTACTAGCAATCCAGAAAAAGATTCTGTGTTAGTAGGAACAACAGACAATGACAATCAATATTTACACTGACATGAAATATGCTTATGATACTTTATTAAATAGCTTATAACCTAATAACAATAGAAGGATAGAACATTTGTTTTATGTGTGGCATGCTCCTGTGTTATTTCATTAAAACAGTCACAGGAGATGGACATTATGGTTATCTCCATCTCACAAACATAAGTGGTTTGTCCATGATCACCCGTCTGGGACTGCCATGCTAGCTAGCAATGGAGTGTGGTTCTTCTTGTCTGTCTCCAAAGCACATGTTCTTCATCACCCTGCTCTGCTGCTTCAGGTATTATAACTCTGCTCACTATAATAACTACTTTTAACAGTGCTACCAACAGTTTCCAAGGATAGATATGTCCTTCTCCAGGTGTGGCAAATCCTCTTTCATCTCTGAAAACAACTATTATGTTCATTTAGTCTTTACGAATAAAAGTATATCTTAATTACATATGTGTGTGCATGTGTGTGTCTATGTGTATATATAAAAAATCTATATCTAGATCCAAGATCTCTGTAATACCTAAATCTTCTCACTTGAGCAAGATATGCTCTGGACATCATAACCTACTTTATTCTTAAAGGATATTAGAAAATGCTATTTGTCCTCTTCTGTGAAACTGAAATGAAACTTTATCTTTTTAAAAAACCTTATTTAGTCTCAGAAAATGGTTAGCTCACAGAAGAAAGCATTTTCTGGGGAATGAAACAACTCATCCTCCACACACTGAAAAATGAAAAGAAACATAACTCTAAATCAAAACAAAAAGCAATTTCTTTCCATAGTTAGGAACACAGATGTGGAGACAGTGGAAGGTTGAGCTCAAGCAGGAACATGACAATTAAAGGCAGGGAGATTCTTTATAGTCTTTGCTTGGACTTCCTATGCAGTGGAAATTAAAAACAATTTAAAAACGATTCAAAAATTCTAAAGTCCCTTTTCATATGAACCTTAGGGATTAGATTTTACAAAGAAAAAAAATCATCTGATCTGAATTTGACCTCCTCCCCTTTTTTTCCCCTTTGCTCACATGCCCCTCCAAGTATAGATGGGAACATGTAGTTAGATGATATTTAACATCCAGCTTCCCAAGCACTAAGGAAGGAGACAAAAGAATGGATATGGATGATTGACAGTTAGGTCTCACGTGGGGTATATGCAGAGCATTTCTGGGTTTACCTGATCCCCACTTCAGATGCCCATCCAATTTTTCTCTTGGCTTTTTTGAACTATCAATGCTTACATTCCATTTGGGCTGCTGTCTGCAAGGACTAGTTCTTCTTTATTCGAAGTCCTCTGCCTTGTGTATTCTTTATCCATCATTTTCTATTGATATGCTAGAAGGGGTTTTCGTTGATACTCTCTGGAAATAGTGCTTTACCTAATACAGAGCTCCAAAGGGGAATATTTGAGGAGTAGTTTCAAGTTAGTAAGGTGAGTTTTGGGAACCCTTTGTTCATATTTACCAGGGTACCCAGTCTTGAACTATGACAGGGTTGACAAACTTTTCCTGAAAAGGGCCAGACGGTAAATAGTTTAGGCTTCATGGGCCAAACACTTGAGTTGCAATTATTCTTATCTCATGCTGTACATATGAAAGCAGCCAAGGTGAATGAGCGGAGGTGACTTGCTCCACTCAGTCAATGAAACATTGTTGTAAAAATAGGTAGTATGCAGGAATTGGCTTATGAGCTATTAGAACTACACCATGAGTACTTAGATGACATAAGAAACAGCTTGAATTCTGGGAACATGGGTGTAGGTATCTTACAATGAGGCGGTTGATGTGCACTTGCTGGGGTAGGAGTCCTAAAGCTGCAGCCACTCCTTGGCGGAATATCCGAAGCAGGGTTATGTTCAGCTTGTTTACATCCATTTGCAGAGTCTAGAAAAGAAAAACAAACAAAAAAGAAAATTTCAAATTTTAGTAAGTTTCTGGTTTAGGATAGTTGGTTCCTGACTGATGACTGACCACAAAAATTTCTGTGACTATTAAGTTCACACTCTGGGTACTTTATTGAATTTTCATGGAAATATAGCTGTATTTTATGTGAATTTTAATTATGGGATAGCACAATTTGTCTAACTATTTTCAAAAAACACAAATAAAGGGACAATTAATAAAGAATTTCATGGCAACATGCTGTGGGTTTATTTTGCTTTTGTTCAAGTCCAGATGGAATCTGCGGCCAAATATATTTCAGCTATCCAAGCTGAAGGACGTATTTAATTTGTGTTCACAGTTACAGAGACAAAGATGCTGTGTAAGTTCTATAAAGACTGAGTTGGCAGTTTCTCTATATAGTGGTCTGCTGCCGGTGCAAGGCAAATAAATGAAGTGCAATAATGATTTGCAAACTCTTGTAAAGTCCAGGGTACTGATGCTTTGGTCTAAGGTAAATGATTTATATTCAATGTTTGGAAAAATGTCAAAATGTTAAAAAGTTCCTAAAATACAAATCAACTTGTGATATTAGTTAAGATAGCCTTAATTTAAGTCTTGAGTACTATTACTACAGTTAAATCATGATCTGGTTCACTATGTATTTTCAAGAATGCATTTTAGTAATTTGAGATAGATACTTTCCAGGTAGGCAAACCAAATCTTTATGCATTTCATGTGTCCTTAGAATGCTTAATTCACTGATTTGACCATAATAGATTCTCAGTAGCTATTGGGTGCTGCAATATCACATCTTCTATAAAATGGGGCACACTTCTAAGGACACGCTTCTCTGATAAAGAGGCTGGCTTACAAGTGCAACCTGTTATAGAGTAGGAATTCTTAAACTGAGCCTTCTCTCAAGGAAAATGATACTGCTTTGAGAATTTGTAGTCTTGTTAGGAAATAACATATCTTCTATACATCAAGTTTTTTAGTTAGTACAAAACAAGTGACTGGAAACTAGACCAAATGCCCAATGCCACAGGAACCTCAAGCAGTTTGGGAAGGTAAAATAGAATGATTCTGGGTCAAGATGGAAGGCTTAGCTAAATATCCAGACTACATTTGCTCCTGAGGATCTCTTAATGATTTCATAGGGGCAGGGACCCTGGGGCTTGGTCACATTAGGAAGCTGAAACTGGACTCCTTGCAAAGAATTGGGCAGAATCATTGTAAAACCATTTCTAACAGCCAAAGAGGCAACAACTTGCTTCTAGGGAAGGGAAAAGGAAAATTGTGTTGGTGAAAACACAAGTTGAAAAGCAACCTGGAAGCAACATTTAGAAAATATATTTGTTTTTATTATATTTCAATTAAAACAACAGAAATTTATTGTCTCAGAGTTCTAGAGGCTAGAAGTCTGAATCAAGGTATGTTTCCTCTTTAATCTGTAGGTGAGAAGCTTCCCTTGGGTCTTCTAGTTTCTATTATTGGCCAGCAGTTTTTGGTATGTGACTTGAACATGCACCCCTCCAATCTCTGCCATTGTCATCACATGGCCATCTTCTCCCTGTGTGTCTACATAATGTCTTCTGAGTGCTTGTACTTATATTTTCCCTTTTAATAAGGCCACTATAGTCTTACTGGATTAGGAGCCTAACCTATTCCAGTATACTCCACTTAAACTAATTATGCCTGAAAACACTATTTGCAAATGAAGTCCCATCGTCAGGTATTGAGGAGTTAGAAATTCAACATATATATTTTGAGGGGACACAAATTAACTCCAAACAAGGAAAATGTTAGAAATCTGAGCAAAGACATTGTTAACATATAGACAGAGAATTGACCAAGAACTTCAATAATTTTACATGTTTTCCTTCAAGCTTTGAGTTGATACATATTGGAGGTTCACATGAGTCCTTTGGTCTGAAGCCAGGTAGGTGTGATAGAAGTATAACTCCGTTTCAAATCTGGGTTCAGGTATGGAGCTTATTGTGGGTAAAGGCAGTGAAAGTGTAAAGGTGAACCCAAGCAAGACCTAGAAGAATTTACTCACAAGTTGGAAGGGACCCTCTGTTCTAGATTCACTTCACCACATGCAACATCAGTTTCTACTGGACTTGGGCAAGGTGATTTCTGTCTCAATGTGATCCTCTTCCGGAGAGCAATAGTTTTTTTTTAACAACTATCTCCTCCTCCTCCTCCTCTTCTTCTTCTTCTTCATCTTCTTCTTCTAATGGACATAATACCTTTTTTGTTTGTTTGTTTGTTTGTTTTTTATGTGGTGCTGAAGATCAAACCCAGGGCCTCACACATGTGAGGCAAGGACTCTACTGCTGAGCTACAACCCTGGTCCCAGAGAGTAATATTTTTATTAAATAAAAACCATCTAATGGTACACAAATGGTTGCTCTATTATTCTTTCCACTTTTCTATAGCCTAAAATGTTTCCAACATATAACATCATAATTTAATGCAGAAAGCAAAACTTGAGCTAAACCTTGAAGGGCCAGTAGGATTTGAAAAGGCAATAATGAGGAAAACCAGTGTTATACTTTTAAGCATGATTCATATATCTACCTGGGAAACCCAGGTTAGTCAGCTGGTGGCTTTGAGAATCAGAAGCTTCCTTTCCTCAAGCAACTGCTTTCTATTCTGCCAGGCTGTGGAAGCTGTCAGAGACTGTCTATTCCCTTTCCTTTGCAAGATCAAAGAAAGGTTCATCAAATGGATTTCCTAAAACATCGGGGATTGCCACTTAACTTCTGGCTTACCACCAGTGTTTTTCAGTCAGGGTGAGTAGGCAGGCCGTGCCCTAGATCCCCAGGGTCAGGATTTGTAGCCAACAGTCTGCGCTGGGAACTGAGAGTCAAGGAGGTTGTGTGTACACTTGAGAACTCAATTCCCAGGGCCATGATTAACTGTGGCTTGTAACTGTGGAAACAGTATTAAAGTCTCAGACTATAAAGGTAAATGGGAAGTGAAATAGAAACTCAAGATTAAAAGCACTCAAAAAAGTAAAAGCTTGCAAGAAGGTAAAAGCTGTGCATTTGAGACAGAAATTTAGACGATGCAACTAAAGTGGAGTTGAAGTAATTAGTTGAAATTGAAATCATCTGGCTTGTTGCATAAAAACATTTGAATAATTTGCATCAGTTCTCTGCTTGCCTGTAGCTGGATTGATTCTATGGTGAATGCATGAATTTCTGAGTATTCTACCATAAAATAGTAATGCTAAGATATAGCACACACAGATACATGTGTATTTGAGGGTCTAATATGTACAAAAGTGCAATTTAGGATAAAGAAAGGATTCTGGAAAAAATGAGAGTGTTATTTCACATAAGATTACTTGGAGTTAATGAATGTATGCTATCCACTTCCCCCCCAAAATACTGGAAATGTACAACACCTCCTCACCTACTATATGAAATCACAACAATGATAGAATACAAATTCCCAAGGAAATAATAAGGTCACAGCTTTCAAGTTACCATACAACAGTGCAAGATATATTTTAGTCTGAATTCTAAACCCATTGGATCATTTCTATCCTTTAAACACAAATGATTTAGGATTTTAATTTCAAAGAAATGAAAATGTTCTTTCTAAATGCAAAATGCTAAGCCACTTTACAGTCGCAAATAATGCAAATGGAGTTTCAAATACTTATAGTTTGCATCTGGAGTGTCCCCCAAAGGCCCATGTGCTGAAGGCTTGGTCCCCAGCCATGGCAGCATGGGGAGGTGGTAAAACCTTAAAGAATTAGGGCCTAGTAGAAGCAAGTTAGGTCATAGGGGGGCCCATGGAAGGGATATTGGAATGCTGTCCTCAGTCCCTTTGTGTCTCTTTTTTGCTTCCTGGCTACCATGTGGTGAGCAGTTTCTTCTGCCACATACTCCTGCCATGATGTGCTGCCTTGCCACATGCTCAGAATCACTAGACCAACTGACCATGGACAGAAACCTCCAAAACATGAGCCAAGATAAGACTTCACTCTCTACTAGCTGAAAATTGAGTAAGAGAAAGCTGATGAACAGACCATAGATGGACAATTGAGTGCTTTTACTGATATCATATATATATAAACATACAAATAAATATAATAAAAATTCAAGGTTTCAAACTCAATTTCTATATAAATTTATTGGGTCTCTGCTTTGTTAAGGGGTTTTGGAGTCATTTCCCGTACTACTGTACTCCCTCATAATGGAAAGAACACTTTGTTTTTTTTTTTTTTTTTTTATTGGTTGTTCAAAACATTACAGAGCTCAAGACATATCATCTTTCATACATTCGACTCAATTGGGTTTTGAACTCCCCAAATACATAATACAGACTCACTTCTGTTACATACTCACATTTTTACATAATGGCATATTAGTGACTGTTGTATTCTGCTACCTTTCCTATCCCCTACTATCCCCCCTCCCCTCCCCTCCCCTCCCAACATCCCTCTCTACCTCCTCTGCTGTTGTTCAATTCTCTCCCCTTTTGGAAAGAGCACTTTGTATCAAGACTTTCTTCCTTTGGTCACTAGACTGTTCATTAAACTAGTTAAAGCCATGTGCATCAGATATAAATCAGACTGACAGGGCTGATTAGAATATAGCACTTGGATTAGGCAGCAGAATTATGTTTGAACTGTAGGTGATTGGTTTTTAGCCTTTTATTTTTAAAGGGTGATTGAATTATTTTTGCCTGGGAGGGGGGCAGTTTGTCCCCTCCTGATGTTATTAGGCAGCATAGTCTGTCCCTTAGTGACACCCAGTAAGAGTCAGGATTATATTCACTGACCCAGTTAGGGGGAGGAAGGCCAAATAGCCATCTCTTTCCCTTTTGAGATGTCCTCAAAGCCCCTAACAGAAGTGCTGTCTCAATTCCCAAGAATGACAAAAGGACCCAGCTTTCCTAACCACCAAAACCTGTCAGGAAGAACCCACCCACTTCTTTCTAACTTTAATGTACCCTCTCTGTTACCTGGAATCTTTTCACTCTTGGCCAATTCAAACTTGCCCTTTATGGTTAGCAGCTGGATTGGCAAGTGATTTCTAGAAGTAAAAGCAAAGATTTCTCTGTTTATGCCTCTAAACTGAGTAGAAACCCCCTCATCTGTCACAGGTATTTTATACTGCCACCCAGGCCCCCCCTTATAACTTGGCATTTGTTGTCTGTTACTATGTACATACTACATACTACTACTATGTACATACTAGTGAATTTTATTTCATGTTTCAGAGTCTTATGCCTGCTTCTCTCTATCTGAATGTTCTATTTACATGTCAAACTCATTGTTACTCAAACTGAACGTATTTTTTTTCACTCTTTCTTCCTGTCCATAACCAAATTTGCTTGTTTTCTGCTTTTATATAATGTGACAAAGTACCACATTTGGAAGTTATGTTGACTCTTTTGTCCTTATTCTTAACTCCACCATTATGGCATCCAATTAGTAATCAAGTTCTGTCTATTCCACTTTTTCAATATCTCTTTGAGTGGTGAACCCATCTTCTCTTTATCTATATTTCCATTATCTTTCTTCAGACATCCTGGCCCCAAGCCTATCATGTCCATTGGACTACTTGAGTAGAGTCATGAAGGGTTGCCTACCGTTCTCCCCTGATCTCTAATTCAGTCTTCACATGGAAACCATACTTAACTGTGCAAAATGCTAACCCAATCAAGTTTTATTATGTTCAAAGTACTTTGAGGAGATCCTATTTTCTTATGAATGGTCTTAACTCTTTTGGTTCTACAAAATTGCTCTGTCCTTCTAGTCTCCTTCCACGATTCTTTACAACACATAGTATTCCAGCCACATCTAAAGTTCATTAAAAGCCACGCACTTTCCACATTGTGTCAGTGCGTGTGTGGCTCCCGAGCAGGGCACTCTTCCTTCCTGTAGACCCCACACAAAGACCATTCTCTCAGTCTTCCCTGACCTCTCTTCTCTCTTCCTTTGCTTGTACTGTTCAGTTTTCCAATAGTACCATATTGGACTTCAGTTATTTTGCTTGTTTACAGTTTCATAACAAAAATGACCTTATCATAAAAAAAATTTAAGGTTCGGAAAGATATATGGTAAAAAGTGAAAATATGTTTATTGTTCCTAACCATTCACCTAAATCCCCAGAAACAACATTGCTAACCATTTTTGTGTCTCCTTCCAAATATTTTTATGTGTATATTACATAAAAATAAAATGTGTACATTATACATCATATCTCTTACTATGAAATAAAAATTGGATTAAATCACACATATTGTTCCACAAGTTGTTTTTCTATTTATTATATCTGGGATGTATTTCTATATTTAAAACATGCCATCATGAAATATGTTTTGATTTTCATCTAATAATTTGTTATTTTTAACAGATTAGTTTATTTACTTTTATTATTTTAACAGATTTAGCTGTGCTTCATTACTTAAGTTATTACCTTTGTTTATTTTTATTTACTTAGTTTTTTATGTTTTGATATATGTTGTAATATGTTTTGCTTTTGTTTTTCTGTTTTCTGCCTATACTGTCTATAATTATAACATTAAAAATGCATGATAATATATTTAAACCTTTATTTCTTAATTTATGGAATTTAGAAAGTGTTTATTAACTTCTGCCTTAAAAAATGAGAAAATATACACTTCTTCCCACCAATTCTTGTGATGATCTCCCAGTTTTTGGAAGAGTATTACTTGTATATTGTAATGTTTTGTGATATTTACATTATATTCTGTGCAATGAAGGCTATTCATAGTTCTGAATAATTAATATAAGTGAAAATAAAGTGACATTTTTCATTCTCAGGCAGTTAAGAATGAGGGTGCCTTCTTTACTCTATCTCTGTTCTGTTTACTAGCTGGATGGGTCCAGCATGACCTTAAAGCTGCATTGAAAACTGTGGAGTCACCAAAGGAAGACATCTGAGCCACATATCAGTGCATTAAGCAGAGACACGGTCCAACAACACTCATTAAAAAGTGACCTGAGTTAAAAAGACATTCTTATTGTATTAAACCACACGATAGGGGGTTGTGTTAGCATTATTTTCCCTGATGAATATACAGTTGCTTCTCAGAATTCATGGGTGATTTGTTCTAAGATTCTCCAAGGACACACTATCTGCAGATGTTCAAGGTCCTTATATATAATAGGCTAGTATATGCATATAACCTACATAATTTACTGGCTTTATTTTTGGGTGTACTACGGATTTAACCCAGGGGAACTTTACCACTGAGCTACATCCCCAGTCCTTTTTATTTTATTTAATTTTTTAATTTGAGACAGGGTCTTGTTAAGTTGCTGAAGTTCTCACTAAGTCCCCCAACCTGGCCTTGAACTTGTGATCCTCCTACCTCAGCTTCCAGAGTTTATTGGACTATAGATGTGTGCCACCATGCACTTTAAATCATCTTTTGATTACTTATAATTTCTAATACTATGTAAATGCTATCTATAGTAATAGTTGATATACTATATTGCTTAGGAAATAATGGACAAGAAAAAAGTCTATATATGGGCTAGGATTGTGGCTCAGCGGTAGACATTCGCCTAGCACAGGTGGGACTGGGTTTGATTTTCAGCACCACATAAAAATAAAAAGGCATTGTGTTGTGTCCATCTACAAAAAAAAGATTCTCTCTCTCTCTCTCTCTCTCTCTCTCTCTCTCTTTTAAAAAAAGTCTAAACATATTCAGTACAGACACATGTATTTTTCAAATATTTTCCATACAGAGTTGGTTGAATGGGAGAATGTGGGATCTTCAGATATGATAGGCTGCTTATATTCTGTAAGTATAATCTCTGTAGTTCTATAGTATTAGTTATATTTAAACAAATTCAGTGTTTGTGATCAGTCTTTCCTCTTCTTCTTTCTTTTCCAGAAGGATATCTCCATTCTTGAATTTTTTATTTTGACATCTATCTTATTTAGCTGGATTTCATTATCTACTACTTTCAAGTAAGCTCATGAGTGCTATATTTCCAGAAGCACTGTATGTTTGAGATTGTATTTATGGTGCTTTTAACAATAAATAACAGCTTGGCTGGATATTGAATTCTTGATTCGATTTTTATTTTTATTTTTTGCTTTTGAACTCTTTTGCTGTTATCCCAATGCCTTCTGGTATTGAAAGTTGCTGTGAGAAATATTCTGGCCTGAGGCTAGCCTGTCTGGTAGATAACTTGCTTTTTCTGCCTGTAATCTCACAGAAGTCTTTATCTTTAAAGTTAAAAAAGTCACCATGATATTTCTTTGGGTAGATAGTTTCTGTACTGTGGGGTATGCTGTTGATTGATTCTAGATTCTATTTCAGAAATTTTTTTATTACACATTTGAAGATTTTTCTTCTAAATATTTTCATCTCATCATGGGCACAATATATATATATATATGCAATTATATATTCCTTGTCTTTCTCTTTAACCACATTATTTTATGTACTTTTCTCTAGCCACTTGGATGTCTTTATTCGGTTGAAAATTTTTCTAGACTTGTTATCTGTATCTTGATATGCTACATTTTCAATAAAATCTATTCCACCTCTTTAATTTCTAATGTGGTTTCAATTTTTCTGATGTGTTATTATGATTACTCTCTTGCTTTTTCTGATGTGTGATTATGATCACTCTCTTGCTTTATCTTCTGAGTTCTGCCAGCTTACTCTTTATGACTGCCCTCAACAGGTGGCCTACTCACCTGAACACAGCTTCTCAAGAGCAGAGCCCTGGACTCTACACGATATATGCACTCTTAGTTGTTTTAAGCAGGAAGTGATTCAAAATTTTTAAAGTTTTTGGTCTTTTGTACCTGTTTTAAAATATTTATTTCAAAGAGTTCAGCTTCTTTTCCCTCTGAAAGCCCTCATATAACTTTCTATCATACCTAAAGTAAAATTGAATTCTGTGGGCCTACACTTTATCTGACTCCTATTCTCTCTGAATCTCATTTCCTTCAAATAACTCTTTTTTTTTCCCAATCCCTTCAAAATCTATGCTCATTTCTTCTTCATGATCTTCTTGCTATTCACCTGCTTCTTGCTAGGAGAGTTGTTCAACATTAGTGTGGGTGGCTCTTTCTGGCCTTTCAACTGACATTTTAATAGTCACTTCCTCAGAGAAGACTTCCCATTCCCAATTACATTGCCCTGATCTATTTTTCATATTACATTTAACACTAGTCTACAGTTTCTTGTTTACTTATTACTTATTATTTTATTCACTTTTTCTCTTTACTAGAATATAGCCTCCATTGATGTGGAAGTTCATCAGTCTATTTCTCTGTTGTCTCTCAAAGACCTGGAATAGAACTTGGCATGTAGTAGATACTTAATAAAATCTTTGTGAAATGAAGGACTACATGGATCATCATAATTAATGTTGTATATTTACTAAATGGAAGAATCTGAGTTACATGGCTGGCTTAGAAATGGTTGCAAAAACCTGAGGGCTGTGCACTTGAGAAGGTCACATTAAGGTGAGCAGTCCACCCATAATCCCTAATCATTTAAAGAATACGCTGGATTCATTTTCATAATTTACATTTGATTTATAATTTATGTAGTTCTGACTGGTATTTAATATAGTTCTGATACTTTGACTAGTATACCACTAAAGAGGGGATAAAAGTCAGAAGTTAATCTTATCAGCTCTTTGAGATCCACTCTTAATAAGTGAAATCAACATTAATTTTCTGGGTTGTGTGCTATTCTTTTGGTTGTAAATTAAACTTACACTTAACCAGTATTAATGTCCATTTCTTGCAACTAATTTGAGAATTTAAAAATTTATCTAATTATAAAAATTAAATACGCTTATGATAGAAGATTTAGAAAATACACTGAATTAGAAAAAAGAAATAAATATTATTTTTAATCGTTTATCTCATTATCCTTAGATAAGGTTGTAGTGTTTTTCATGTTAGTTTTTTTTTCTGGTATGTAGGTCATATCACATAATACAATAATTATATGTAATATGAATATATTATATATACTCATACATAATTCAAATATTTATCTATTTTAATGTGATGTCATAACTATCAAATTTCTATAGCTTTTCTCTTCTCATGATTTTAGGAGGAAACACTTGGTGTTTTATTCTGTGTGGTGGCAGCTTAAATAAAGTAATGTTGCTGGATTTTTCCTCTTTTCGGCCTCCCAAGGGGAGAAGAAGCAGGCTGGGTTATTGATGCATTTAGAATATGATACTGGGGTATATGCAGCTCTGTAATTTTCTTTTGGGGTCTGCTCGCCTGTAAAGGTCAGACAATCTGGTCTTCTGTTTGCAGGTGCTGAAGTTGTAAAGCCTGTTTCTGCAGAAGAGGGTCATAGTTGACTAGTACTGCTTGTGACTGGTGTATAAATCTCCCTAAGAAGATGCAGTGATAGAAGAATATCATCGTCATGCCAAGTCACATCTCCAGGAACTCTACAAGCAAGAAAAGAGGCATTTTGACCTCCACAGGCCTGTTTCCTTTGTCTTTCTCAGGCAGGAGGAGAGAGAAGTTATTTCTTGTTCCATTCAAGCACAAACACTTAGTACCATAGGCTCGTTGTTACTATAATTTTTCTCATTAGTTGGCCTTGGTTTCAGCATGGGTGTCTATTGAAGTGGAAAGATCAGAAGAGAATTAAGATATGTGGTTATGATGGAAATCAGAAGCAGAGAATTTCCAAAAGAGGTTCATCAATGCAGTGGAGTGCATTGGTTAAGAAAACTGTGGATCAAGAAAAGGCTACTGGATTTGTTGATGAGGAAGTAAAGAGTAACCTTGGGATAGTGATCCTCAAAATGTGGTTCATGGTCCATTGGGAGGCTAAGTGATCCTCACTGGAACTCAGGTGAAAGTACAAGTTCATCATGTTGCAATACAGGTACATTATGTACAATTGTAGACTTTCTTTTATACCCAAGGGAGGTTCATTTAATGAGTTTTAAAGGGTTAATGCAACTTGATATTAATAAACTAAAATTAGCATTTGTTAGTTTATATTGACACTTCTAAGAGGTTCTAGGGAGTGTGGTATATGAAGAAATAGGCAGATCATCAGACCAACTTTTTCGCAGAACAAAAGGACAAAAACAGGACTGTAAACAGGGAGAAAGTCTTTTTTTCTCAGTTAAGTACTTTCACCTTTATATACTAAAGCAATAGTATCTTAGGTGACTTCATCTTTCCTCCTAAGATCCCTATACTAGTGATGAGCTACCCTTTAACACATTAAATAACAATACTAGAGTTTTGATGTGATTAATATTTTGAAAACAATTGCAATAACAAGTTAATGACTTTTGCACACATTTGCTCTGTTGCAGTTATGGGCTGCAAAATCAATTAATTAGCAAATTAATTAAAAATTCATGAAGAAACTAAACAAATATTGGATTTGACTGAGAAATGATATCTAAAATTCAAATAAAGGCTAAGACCTTGTGACAAGAACAATATTCAAGACCTTTTTGAATTTTGTGCTTGCATATTTAAAAACTTTTGACTATTCTGCTTTTTAAAATTGTTAGGGAGACAGGACAAATCAACAATTTTTGTTTGTATGTTTGGAAGTTGCAGATAGGTGAGCAAATACCAAATAAGAAACTTTGCTACACCATCAAATAATAGTTAAGAATGGGTTAGCCAGAGAGATTTGGGTTCAAACTTGGGGTTTATGTTCTTGGTCCAATTATTAACTCTCTCTGAACCTCAGTTTCTTCATCTAACCAATGTTGATGACAACTACATTGCTAGTTATGACAACTACATAAACCATTGGCTATAAAACAGCTAGAACTGGCAGACAAAACTGCTCAGTCAGCTTTGCTTAAAGATATGTCTTCAATATATATTGATGCTGAAAATTTAATGATCTACTTCTTGGGGTATTCAGAACAAGGAAACTGAAATAACAACTTTGTTGATTAAATGAAGGTCTTGAGTTTATTTACCAGAACAGTAAATAATATCAAGACATGAAGAAGTGGCCTGATTGGATTTGCAGTGTTTACATTTACTGATTTTTACATCTGTCAAGGAGTTTTAGCCAAAAGTCAATCAGGAAGCCTACAACAGAGGAAAATGCAATGGTCAAAATAGCTTAGTTTTGCTAAAGTAGTATAATCTGGTTTTGGAGAGAATCTATATTTAAGGTTGAAGGTCAGAATAGCATGCTTTAAGAAGATTCTTTGATTTTGGAGTTTCTGCTTCCCTTCATTTTCTATTCTGCCCCTTTAAACCAAGGCTGCTGTGAGCACTCACTATAAATTCCAAATTCAGGGAAGATTCTTTGTAATGTTGCATTAAATTTATAATCATCTTCCCTTTTCTTTCTTCTAATGCTACAAATTAAATATCAATAATAATAACAGAGCCAGCCTTGGTAATTTAGGTTAGAATCCCTTAGCTTATTCATTTAAAAAGCCTTTTATAACCTAGTTTTATCTTCCTTGCACTAGTGTCTCTTCTATTTTAATATTACCTCTTAATTAGTGTCCTCTTTTACATTCCTCAATACATTCTTGTGAAAAGAACTCCTTTGCCTTCAGAAACTCTTAAAATTTGTCCGTTAAAAGAGGAGGTTTTATGTACAATGTGCTGAAAACTTTAAATTCAGTATATTTTGGAGTAAGTCTCCTTCCTTATAATAAGCTATTAAAAAAAATCATAAAACAGCAAAGGTCTGGACTTTCCTAAGAACAAATTCACTGGAGGAGATAAAGCTTTCATAAATTATAAAATAATATTCTATGTACTTTTATGATATGATCATTCCTATACTGTGTGATTTTGCATTCACTTATATTTGTAAAAATATTTTTATAAGAGTTACAAACATATCTATGGGTGAAACGGAAGAAAATAGAGGTTTAATACAAAGTTATTTAGAGGCAGGAGGAAAAAAATCACGATTTAACCATGACTAGATATTATCCTGGGTACAGTAAACAAATATAATAGCAAGTTACTGGCTTTTAACAGAGTTTTCAAGTCTTGTTATTATATGTTCCAGTCAACAGAAATTTCCACCTTCGGCTCCTCTGATTATGTTTCCTATTTTGTACTAAATGTTATTTTTTTCTCAGTTATTCCTATTCCCAGTGCTCTTATTCAGTCTATCCTGGGTGGCTCCCCCCGCCCCACCCTCTTCCTTCTGCATTTCTGATGCTAGAGGTAGAACAGAGCAGCCAACGTTTGAGTTGAAAATGGCTGGAATCAGGGCCACGCAGAAACCCCGTGTGGACAAAAACCCAACTCAGGCCACTGCTGTTTGAAAAATGAGGTCAGAAAAACTCAGGTTTCTCCGTCCAGCCTCATCAAGATGACAAAACTCTAATCCTCACTGTCATGACTGCCTGAATCATGGAGCTTTCCTGAAGGGACAGAGGAGACTTACTACTATATCCAATAAGAGTCAAGACTAACCTAAGCTCAAAGAGGCATTTAAGGTTGCTTGGAAATAGATGTCCAAGGGCAAAATTATAATCACCATCCCTCCTCCCCTTACTCTGTGTCCTTGTCTGATATTGCCTCAAGCCATCAAATATATGTAAATACCACATATTTTTAAAAATGAAGTCATTACTGGCCATTGGTGCTTTATTCCAGATATGGGTAAAAGAAGGAGATGGTTATCTTTTATTTTTATGTGCTTATATTCAATCAACAGAAATATATGATTTCAGGACTTGCAAGGGATCACATGCAAAAACTGGAGCTGAAGGGGAGGGAGACCATACAGGCTCTGAAACATCAGTCTGATCACAAGGGTGGTTTGGAGTCTAACACTCCATGGAAAGATGTTATAAATTTACTTTCATTTTGAGTCCCTCCATGAAGGAGTTTATGTTTCACTTCAATGACTATAATAGGATTCTGTTTTCACTCTCCTGGTGAACTACACAGTTCTCCAAGAAACATGGTAGAATGAAGTGAGGTTTATTGGCATGTGTTTTTGAGATGCAAATGAAAATGCTTTGATTTATCATCCTTTCAACTTTTATCCCTGTTAATCTTGATTTTTCTGTCACAGTGGGAATTAACAATTTTCTGCATAACTAAAAGTGAATAAAGACAGAGTGTGGAATGTGCTTTAGTTATTGTTCTCATGGTGCTTTCATCGGCAGAAGGATATGGCAAAATAATAATAAGCATATAATTTCCCACAATGTGTTATTTTAGTGATTGGCACCTCCAGAGCCATCTCATTTCTGGAAAAGCAAGAATCTGAGAGATGTTGTCTGCAACATAACTTTAATGCACAGCCTACTGTGCCAGCTTCATCCTGTTATTACCTCTCTGTCTTCACAGTGAGGCTCTTTTTCCTTGCAGCATGATTGGGGTCTGGCATTGATTAGGATTGCTCCATCTCTGATCTAATTATTAAGTAGTCTAATAGAAGAAGCACATGCATTGATCAGAAAAACAAAGGAGACTATATATAGCTTATTCTTCCTTGTTATAGTTAAATATAGAAATGACTAATTTCATACCACACAGTCCAGCATCAATTATCAACATAGTAATTCACGATAGCAATTTTGAAAAGTAAATTCAAGACTGTGGAAAGCTGTAGGGGAAGATAGTTGGGCATACAAAAATAAGAGGCTATATCTTTAAAGCCTTAATTTCTATGAGACCTTTAATGTGAGTCCTCTTCATATGGAGAGGTATAGATACACTGGCATTAAAAGAAAATCAGTAATTTTTTTTTCTCATTAGTCCCAAATCTTTTTGTTAAACCCCAACTCTTGCTTTGAAATTTTTGCTAAGCCTTCATTTAATATTATTATCTGCTCGTATCTCACACCAGAGATGCACTCAAAAGACTAAAACAAAACTTGGCAGCCCTATGTTTTGTGGGAAATAGAGCTTGACTCCTTGAATCTAATGATTTATTTGGGCCATCTTGACGACTGCTTTCTGCATTATTGAATCAGAGAGGAAATTAATCCAATTTTATTATTAAGATGATGGAAATACCAGATGCATTATTTCTCAACATTGTTATTCATCATCAAGGACCACAGATAAAGTCAGAATTATATATAACTTGTTACCAATATCTGAACAATTATATCATTTTTAAGCACTCAGCCTAAATTTTCATTTTTCTTCCCTGTGGGCCCAAAACTTAATGTCATGCTAAGAACACAATGAGAACTTAATACATATTTAAAAAAATTAATTTAGTGTGCTAAATGTTTTGTGAGGGTTTCTATCCAAGGTTAGCCTTTCCTGTATAGATAGATTATCAATGAAGTTGTGTATAATTATTAATGAAAGCTGTAATGCTTATAAGAACAACTAAAGTTAAGAAGGTCCTTGGTTTAACAAAGGAAAACAACCAAGCTGTCACCCCTACCTGGGAATTAGGCTAGAGACATCTCATATCATAAACCTTCATTGACTAATCCCCACAGCCGATGATGATGAAAGATACCAACTAGTTTCTCAGCGAAGTCTGCATGCAAAGGTAGGTTCCCCAGGTGCCATGATTATAAAAATGTCTAGTGTAGTGACTGTAGTGACTGAGCTTATGGTGACCCCTTCCTTTTCTTTTCAAAGGAAGTCCGGTCATCTTCTCCCCAACATCAGTGTGGGAGCAACACTAAACAAAACAGAAAATATATACTTCACTCAATATTTTTTATGAAACTTTAGAGTTCTGGTCAGGTGGATGTGTTTGGAACTCAACTCTCTTTGGAATAATCATGAATTTTGCAAGAAACTCCACATGATTGTGAGTCTTCACTATTAAAATACACTGAATAATTGCATCATGTTGTCTTTTATTTTCGGACTTTGAGGCTGAAACTATTTCCCAGGATATCATGAAGGTTCTCTGCTGACTCACGTACATGCACATGAACAGACACTTACATAAATTGTAGTATTTACCCTCCTAAAGGCACAATATCAAGCATAGGATGCCCTGCTTCACCTACATGAAGGATTCTCTTACCTGTCTGGAAATTGAGTGGATGTCTCGATGCATTTGCTTTCCATTTGTACTGTTCTCTGTGTTAATTCCTCACCAAAGCAGGCTGGACTGATCATAAAGCTTTCCAAGCTTGTGTGCTGAGATGAAGCCTCATTTAGTCACCTGCAGATAACTGCCTGGTATTATTTCTAGAGACAGTGCTGGTCCCAGGTCTACTGTAGCTGCCTGTGCTTTCCCAAGAGACACCCCAGGTGCTTGCTGTTTCGACAGGTTACTAGCATTGAAATTCATGTGTTTTTGTTGTTGTTTTTCATGATAATAAACAAAACTGTAAGATGAGAACTTTATGGCCTGTGGTGCACTAGGGATTCTTTTTTTCTTTTTGAATTTAAAAGAAAATTACACATTCACAAGCTCTTTTTATAATAAATGTAAGTTTCTTTTAAAAGTAGAACTTTTAATTTAATTTCCACCAAATTTTCCCAGATGCTAGGGACTTTACAGGTATCTCATTTTAACATGCATTGTAATTTAGAAAGCAGAGATTATTGCTAATATTTTTATTTATAGGAAAAGTAAAGTGATTTATACAAAGCACAGGTAATGACTCTGGGATTCAAATACAGGTTGGTCTGATCACAAAACTGATGATTATCCCTCCAACAATACCATATGTACACCATTGTGATTAAACACAGAGAAATTTCAGATCAATGATTATAGTAATTGTTAATTAGGGAAATATTTGGTTTGAAAAAATATGCTGGAATGAAGGTAATTAAAACATTGTCTTCAAAGAACTAAATTTATTCTGTTAGAATAAAAGAGGCTGAAGTACTTTAGGGATTCTATGAACTTATGGTGTCAGGATAATATGGCATAATTTAATAATATTGCAATAAAACTTAACCATTTATGTACTACTAGTAGCAATGTAGATTGATTTTTCTAAAAGCAAAGGGCACTGTCAAGAATCTTTAAAATGCTCCTGATCTTTGATCCAGTAATTCCAAGTAGGCATGCTTAACTTAGTGAATGACCTCAATGAATCAAATTAAATAGGTACAAAGATTTTCTTTGCAATGTTACTGCACACAACCAGAAGCAACTTAAATGAATATCAATAGCCAAAAACGTTAAATCAATTATGGTATATCAGCAAGAGGTAATTGTCATCTAATACTCTCTTTTTTGCATGATGACTCTATTCTCTCTACTGGACCTCTCTAATCTGCCTTCAAATATTCTGTAATATTTCTCATATTAGAATAAACAAACCAAAATATCTCATCCAGTTGCCATGATTTTTTGTTTCTCCCCTCTTAAAAAAAACATCACATTGTTCCTATTTATTGTTTCCAGTTCTGCTTCCTGCCTCCGTGTATTAGCTCCTGTTAAGCTAAACTTGGTTCTCCTCACTCCTCACCTGGAGGATCTCTCAGCAGCCTTTGACACAGCTGAGCCCTCCTCCTGTCCCCCCATACTATCTCCTCACTGGGCTTCCAGGATGCCACACTTTCTTAGGGTGGCTTCTTATTGGCCACTCCTTCTCAAGTCTCCTTTATTTATTCCTCCTCACCCTCCTGACTTTTATAAGTTATACAGACCAGTGCTCAATTCTTGGTCTCTTCTATTTTCTAGTCTCAATCAGTCCCTCTCCCTCAGAACTGGACTTGTATATCCAATTGCATACTGAAATACCCACTTAGATGACTCACATACTCAACTCCTGATTCCTATCCTATCTACCTCTCCACCAAATCTGTTCCTTCTTCATTTCTCTTCTTTTCTATAATTGGCAACTTCAGTCTTCCATGTGCTCAGAATTAAGTCATCATTCTTGCATTCTTTATGGGCCATAGCAACAGACTGACTCTTAATGGGTCTCTCTGCTTCCATTCTGCCCCTTATAGTTGATTTTCCACACAAAGCCTGAGTGATTTTTTCCCCATGTTTTTATTGGTGCATTAGAGTCGTACATAAGGGTGGAATTCATTGTTACATATTCATATGCACACAATATAACAATCAGATTTAGCCAATATCATATCCCTTTTCTCTCTCCTTCCCCTCATTCCTTTCCTCTACTCTACTGGTCTCCCTTTGATTTCATGATATTCCACCCCCATCCCTCCCCACCTTTCTTTTCCCTTTTCCTCTCTAGCTTTCACATATGAGAGAAAACACAAGACCCCTGGCTTTCTGAGTTTCAATTCCTTTTGTTTAACCTAATATTCTCAAGGTCTATCCATTTTCCTGCAAATGACAAAATTTCATTCTTCTTTATGGCTGAATAAAATTCCATTATAATTAGATCATGTCGGTACTTTCCTAAAACCCTCTGGGGGCATCTCAATTTGTTCAGAATAAAATTAGAATGGGATATGGCCGTACTTGATCTTCCTGCTAGAATACCCCTCCCCCAATTTCTGCCACTCTTTCCTTATTTCTCTCCATTTATTCTGGTCTTCTTGCTGCTCTCTTCAAACACTCCAAGCTCCCTCTGGCCTCATGACTTTGCATGTCTCACTGTTAGAAACTCTCTCCCCAAGGGAGCTTTGCAGGCTCACCCCCTCACTTTATTCAGGTCTCTGTTCAAACACTACCTTTGCAGAGATGGCTTCTCTAATCAGGCCATTTTTAAAATATCACCTTTTCTGTAACTGTCTGTCTCTACTCTGCTCAATATTTTTTTTGTAGCACTCTTCACACTGTCACTACTAAAAGGTCTGCTTTAAGAGATCAAGAATTTTGGCTGTTTTGCTTACTGATGACCCACAGAGCCTGGACAATGCTTTTACGGCCGAAGCTCCATAAATAATGTCTTTTTGAATGAATGAACAAAGCAAGTCCATGATTTAATACTAGGTGAAATAAGCATAATACAAAGTTATATATAGACTTTAATTATAGTTTCATAAATATGCTAGGTTCTGTGATGATACAAAAACATTTATTTGTGGGTGATGGGATTTGAATAAAATATGATACTGTTGGGTGAATTTGAAAGATTTTTAAAATGAAGAATCATCATGTATATTTGGGGAATGATAGCTGTCGATAGTTACAGGGAATGCAATTGCTCTTTTGGGGAAATGACTAACTTCAACCACATACCCCAGGGGAAAATAACCACAGTGATTTCAGAGTTAATACCACTCCTGTACTTTTGAACATTATCTCCCTTCTGTACAGCACACCAGTTAAGTGCAACAACTTAAGAGTCAGACCATCTGGGTCTGAAGTGTAGCTTTTCCACTTAATAGCTCGGTGAACTTGGGCTAATTACTTAGCCCTCTCAAGGTCAGTTTCTTCCTCTGAAAGAAGGGATAGTAATCTATATACTTTGTAGGATTATTAAGGGGATTAATTGAGATAAATCCTCTAAGGTATATAATGAGTGTTTTGGTGTAGATAAGAGGTGTCCCCGCAAAGCTCTTGCATGAGACAATGCAAAAGCAATCAGAGGTAAAATGATTAGATTATGAGAGATGTAACCTAATCAGTGGATTAATCCATAGAGATTAACTGGGTGGTGACTGTAGGCAGATAGGGTGTGGCTGGAGGAAGTAGGTCACTGAAGACATGACTTGGGGATTTATATTTTGTCCCTGGTGAGCAGAGCTCTCTCTCTGCTTCCTTGTGGCCACCTCCTGAGCTGCTTTCTTCTGCCACACCCTTCTGTCTTGAGGTTCTGCCCTACCTTGGGCCTAGAGCAATGGAGTTGGCCATTTATGGACTAAGACCTCTAAAACCTTTAGCACCAAATAAACTTTCCTCCTCTACTTTGTTCTTGTCAGGTCTTTTGGTCCCAGTAGCATAAAAACTGACTAAAATAGTATGTTGCCTGGAATCTAATGTGCCCTCAATTAAATGTTAGCATTCGATATTTGTGTGTGTTCCTATTTCATAGATAAGGAAACTGAAACCCACAAAGGTTAAATGACAACCACTAAATGACAGACGTGGCTATTCTTCAGGAGAAAAATGAAGGTTAAACCCATTTTGTTTAGTAGGAAAAAGAATGTTTTGTCTCTTGATGAACTTTTCTATCTTATTTCTTATCTAGACCATAGTTAACTGTCAATAGTGATATATCATGAGTGATACAAATTTCAAAGTTGTGTTATTCCATTAGCTTATTTTTTTCCATTTCATTTTTTCACTTGTTCTAATTAGTTATACATGACAGTAGAATGCATTTCAATTCATTGTACACAAATGGAGCACAACTTTTAATTTCTCTGGTTGTACACAATGTAGTTAGCTTATTTTAAAAATATAGATAATAAGGTATAATTGTATTAAAATACTGTAACACTTTTAAGTTTTAAATAATTTTGAGGTTCTTATATAGGGCACAGTTATGAAGAAAAACTGAATTTTTGTATTCATACTTCTATTTTATAACACAAATGAGCCATATTTCCTTACTAAAGAATGATTTAGCAATGTTTAAAGAAATAAAGGAGAAGAGAGTGGCTAGTTCAGCCAGATATATTATCTCTAAAGTATTTCATTGGCATATGGAGATTCTGGAATTGTACATGTACGTTTTTCAATTCATCTATAATCACAAAATTGAAAAAAAATCTTAAAGATCTGTCATATTCAGAAGACCAATTAGCTAGACATAGTCATGTGTGTATTGCCATGAGTGACTATGACACTTATTCAGAAGAAACCTGTTCTAGGAAAAGTGAAAGCTGGATCACTGAAGAGGGATTAAGAACAAGGAACTTGAATGAAATGGAAGAAGAGTCAAGAGGAGGGTAGGTCAAGACTTGTGTCAGAACTCTGGGGAAATGAAGCCGAAATAAAGACAACAAACAAACATACACCCCAAATCCCATGTTGTTTTGGGCACATGTATAAATAAGGAATGCAAATTAATGACAGAAGGGAGGCAGAAGAGAAATCCCCTTTCCTTGGTGCATATAGAGCCTAGTGGGGGCTCAGACAACTAACCAGCACACATGGGTCCTCCTGATGAGACACAAGCTGGAGCTTCAGCACCCACCAGACAGCAGTGTCCTTGGTACAAATATCAATTCCATGAGCATCAGTTCAGGAAGCCTTGGGACAGCCACAGGTGGATATCAACACTGCCAACAGCTGTAACTACTTTGTAGGCATGGGGTTCCCAGAGCAGGTGACCTCAGAGAACAAGAGCAGAGAACTTCTCTCTTGCATATGTCATGCAGAGTTAAAAGAACTGTGCTTTTGAGAGAACTGATGTCTTTTAGGGATTCTCAACAAATATCAGGATGGGCTAGAGCCCTGGTGATAGTCAATGTGCTGGAAGTGGGAGGCAGGCAGCAGCGAGCATGCGAGTCATCCCTTATATTACCATACTGCTAGGGATGCATATGGGTTTCTGTCAACTTTAGGAATGCTGTGTACTCCAACATGCCATTCTCTTTGTCACTGTTTCTTTCAACTGGCTCACTCATCATTTGGGTTTCAGTTTAAATGACCCTAATTCAGTGTCCCTTTTGTTATAACCCCCAATTTCAATTAACTTTAATTTTCTATTCCCTAAGCTGAAATTCTTTCTAAATATAAATATTATAAAATGTCTCTTGAAGTCTCAAGAAAGTTCAAGTAAATAGATGTTGGAATAGCTTCAGAACATAATAAAAGATGAGATCAATTTTTGATGATTTTTCTAATGAGCCATGAATGGAATTTTCACAATAACTCTAGGATAAAATAAAGTAATTTTTCTTCCATTGAATGTGTGAGAATCAATTCACATGTTTGTTAGTAACTCATCAGAATTCTTCTGAGGACATTATTTTTCAACTTTGTATCACCAGATGATAAAAATGCAGCTGCACCATTCATTATTCATGCACCCTATTAGAATGTGTATAAATACCACTTCTGTTTGTATTACATTTAAACTAGAGAAATAGATGAGTACCTCAGAATTTATCATTCTTTTTCTCCAAAGGCAATGACAAAGTTTCAGGATTTATTACCAACAGTAGAACCATAGTTGATACAAAAAAAAAAAAGACAGAAAAATCTTAAATGTATCTGCTTATCAAATGCATCATATTTAATGTGCATTCTTCAAAGTATTTGATTTTTGAGTATTGCTGGCTCTCATATATTTTGAGAAAGACAACTACAAAGTAACAATTGTTTTTTTGCAAATATTTTGCTGATTCCCATATTAAAAATGCATTTAATACATTTTAATAACAGATAATCTATCTTCCATAGAAGATTCATCTGATTACCTTCATGGGTGCAATAAAAGTGTGTTTATGTGAACCTCATCAGGGTATACTTTTTTTCTCTTTTTTAACATTACAGCTTCCCTAGCCTTGTAAACAAATATTAACTCTCTCTGTGAATTAGACCCTAGAAAGTGCCAATTAGCACTTTTACCTTTAAGGCAAAATAGAAATGTGATCTTAAATATGTGTTTTGGTTTAACAAATCAGTGATCTTATCAGTGATCAAAATAATTATGGAAACTAAGGAAAATGAAATGCATCAAGAAATTGATTAGGCCACTGCCATGGGTCTGAAACTAAAATTAACCAAGGTGCAAAACACATTTTCTTTTCATTTGAGCATTTATATTGGTAATGGATCACGATAGATGTCCAAATCGAACAAAATACCACATAGGAAACATCTAGTTTGATTTTTTTTTAATTTTTATTTTTTGTTGCAAATAGACAGAAGACCTTTCTTTGTTTATTTTTATGTGCTGCTGAGGATGGAACCTAGTGCCTCATGCATTCTTGACAAGCACTCTACCACTGAGCTACAGCCCCAGCTCTCCAGTATGATTTTTAATCATTTAACTGGATTGTCTGATCAGGATAATAAAGAACCCATTGTAAAATAAACAATAACCAATCAAGGAGTACGAATAAGTCACATCCCTCTCTCTCATTTCTCTCGCATACACTACATTTTCCATGCTCTTTGGATCTACTATTTGTTGTTGTTGTTGTTTCTTTGGCTTGGATTGGATGTCCAGCATTTATTAAGCTGTTGATGAATGCCACTCTACTCTGGCATACAGTGACTATGAAGGCTACATCTCTATCTTCCCTGTGAAAGATAACTTTCCTGCTTTTATGAAGGGCAAATCCTCTAATTATGCTGCTACCCCCTGTTGGGGTCTCAAGAATTTTCTTATGCTGTTGCTTTTGTTATCATCAGCTCCTTCCCCACTAGTAGGCTATTCCTATTACCATATAAATACCCATGAGCCATCTTGAAAATGAAATCTTCTTAGGGTCCACATCTGTACCTATTCTCCATTTCTTTGTCTTTTCTTGCATCCTCAAGCCAATCATCTGTAGTCAGTGCTTCATCCTTTTCTCTATTTCACTCTTCCACTCCTGTCTAACACTGTCCCAACAACTGAAAGAACCCAACCTTGTCCATATCACCCAGGGAATTCCATATTGACCTGCCCAAAAGATATTGATGTGTCCTCAACCTAATTCTCAGCAGCTATTTGCTAAAATGGACTACTCTTTGCATCCTGAAACTTTCTTCTCTTAGCTTCTATGGCATTGTTCAATCCTGCTTTTCTACAACTTTAGGGGTGTTCCTTCTCATTTCCTTTGCTAGCTCCTCTTCCCAATCAACTTCTAAATGTTGATGAGATGTGTTCCTTCCTGGATGCGTTCTATTTGCCAAGCATACTCCTTTCCTAGGAAATCTACCCAGTTCCAGGTTTTATGCCCTCTTTATATGCTAATGTTTTCCAAATATCTATATGGAGTCCAGGTCTTTCCTCTGAATTCTACAGACTCACCTATAGCAAACTGCTACCTAATTTCTCGACTGGCATGTCTAAAAGGAATCTTACATTTTGTGTCCAAAATTTCTTATTCTGATTATTCTTAAGCCTTCCCAATTCTTCTAACATTCCCACTGTAGAAAGGGAATGTCAAATCATTCAACAGTATAAGATTAAAAACCTGGAGAGCATCTGGTAATTCTTTGCTTCCCTTGCATTTTCCACACCCAATCCACCCTCAGATCCATCAGTGATGCCTCCAAATATGCAATAAATCTTTCCACTGGATCCATCTCCACTGTCAGCACCAAGTTCAAGTTACCATTACCTATGTTTTTGGGTACTATTATAGCATCTCTATTTTCATTCTTGTTCCTTTCCAATTCATTCTTCACACAGAGATATTTTAAAAGTATAAATAAGGTTGCATCTGTACCGTGCAGAAATTCTTTAAGACTTCTTTCCCATTGCTTTTCGGAATGAAGCCCCAACTCTTCACCAGGGATTACAAAGCCCTACATATCTATGACTCCAGCTCAATTCACTGGCCTTATATTCCTCTATTTCCAGGGCTCTAAATACGCTGGTCTCCTTTCTGCTTTGTAAACCTTGCTACTGGGTGTTCCTTCTGCTCATAATGTAGTTTGCCAAAACTGGAAGCTCTGCTTTGCCCTCATTCTTGAGATATTGGGTCAAATGTCCATCCTCATGGAGGCTACTGTAATTATGCTATCTAAAGAAGCACCCTCCCCACTCCTCACACTCTTAGTAACTGCTGTGTTTCTAATAACTCATTTGTGTGTGTGAGTAAACAGGGTAAATACATTACCCTATTTTCTCCAGTGGCTATCATAATTCTTAGTGTGTAAGTAGGTGCTCAATAACTTTGTTGAACAAATGAATGGAGACAAACAGAAAATAACAGAGTGGAAGGAAACAAAAAATGGCAAAACGTGGTGTAAGGCCACAGTTGAAGAATACAAGGGGCTCCATGAGCAATTTTTTAAGGGCACCTAATTTCTTGATAAGAAGAGTCTAAGGTCCACTTATCTCTCTGATCATATTAATCTTTATCTTCAAAGAACAATCCAATGTACTTAAGATCAAAGTACACCATTTTGCCATGTCTATATGTATTTATGATTATACATATCACATGAATATCACATGCACTTGTACAAAATAAAACACCTTAAATCTAGACATACTGCCATGTATTATTTTGTAATTATGTGGATGTATTGTTCTTGATTCATCAAGAGTTAGCATGTTTATCTCCTCTAAAGCTTTATCTTTAGATATTGAGATTCAGCAACATGATGTCTCAAAATAATTGAGAGTCATGTGAGAAGCTAATATACACTTCTTGCAAATACTGTCCATGTATGTTATTTGTATTATTTTTGTCATTAAAGAGCTTGTGACACTAATTTTTTCACAATATGGATCTATGTATTTACATAGGTATTCATATGTTGCATTATTGAAGTTTCATTAAGTGACAAAAAGTCAACTCTGAAAAATAAACATGAGAAATATCCTTGGTGATGGGAAAAGAACGTTAAAAGTCTGATGTATAAGTCATTTCAAAAAGAGGTGGTTTTGAATAAATAACCCCAGTCTAAGTCTTGATATATAAATTTACTACACCCCAAACATCCACATCACAGCATTTTGTCACAAGTAGGGTAAGTTATGAGGCAGAATCTCAAGGAGCAGCAGCATGTCGTGTTGTTCAGCCAACCCTTTTAATTGGCTCACCATAAATAACCTCATTACAGGTGATTTGAAGAAGCTAGCGGTCACAAAGATATAATTTCAATGCATGACTTTCTAGAGAATTCTGGTCTTTTGAGATTCTGGCTGTGCATCCAGCTGGAGGTGGAGCAAACCTCTGAAGATGTGGCACTCTCCTTTGAGTGTGCTGCGGGATTGCACAGCTTAAGTGTTCAGTGAACATTGACAGATATGTCAGTTTGGTTGTTTTGCTAAAATGAAACACCAAAAATAACAAGGAGTAAGAATAAAATATCTGCAGTACAAGATCCATTCATTGTCCATCTCTCCAAACTTGTTTAAACCACGTTTGCCCCTTGCCCACTGGAGTTTGGACACACTGTTCTCTTTTCTGTGCTGTGGTTGCAGAACTTGATGTGGAAATCCCTGAAATGCCTGCAGACCTTTGGAATTCTTAGCCTTATAATGAGTTACATTCTCAGAGAAAAACAGAAACCAGCTGACACACTGGGCCAGCAATTAAGACCAAAGAGGAAGGAGAAACTTGGATATTTTAGACTTTTGTAGCAAGAATAAGAATAGAGCTAACAATTCCATAGCACTTGCTATGATCCAGTACACTGAACACGTTGACCAATGAATCTTGTGAAGTACGTATAATAACTATCATTTAGTAATGAGGAAACTGAGTCTCAAGTGCATTAGTGACCTTCCCAAGACCACATATCTATTAAACCATGCACATATACATATACAAGTAAAATTTATTAATATGTAAATCATCATATTTAGGTTTGATTTAATAACAATTTAAAAAGGAATGTAACAGAATGAGAGTTGGATAAAAATATAATAATAGCTATATAGTAAAATATGAATATTTAGGTCATGAGCCTAGATTTTTCACTAATTGTCCAAGCTGGGAAGTTACTTTATATCTATGGAGTTCAGTTCTGTTGGCTCTAAATGTATAGAGTTGGATTCTTAAGTCCTTGTGATAGTGATTTTTATGTGTTTGGCCAGGGAATACCCAGATATTTAGTTAAACCTTATTCTGGGTGTGTCTATGATGGTGTTTATAGTTGAGATTAACATTTGGATCAGAAAACTAAGTAAAATCCATTGCTTTTCCAGTGCAAGTGGGCATCTTCCCATCCATTGAGGTCATCAGTAGAACAGAAAGGCCAAGTAAGAGAATTTTCTCTGTCTTCAAGTCCAGTTCTTCAGATTTGGACTCAGACTAGAATTTACACCATTGCCTCTTTTGGTTCTCAGGTCCTTGGACTTAGACTGGAATTATACCATGGGTTCTCTTAGGTCTCTAGCTTGTTGCCTGACCTTCGGAATTCTTAGCCTTATAACCAGTGAGCCAATTCCTTTTAATAAATCTCTTTATACCACTCCTCTCTATCTCTATCCTTACTTCTAGCTCTATCTCTGTTTCCTGTTAGTTTTGTTTCTCTGGGGAACCTAGACTAATACATCCAACTAGTAATACTAATAATCTATGATAAACAGATTTTCCAAAGACAATATGATCGAACTTTTTCTTCTGCATTCTACTTATACTTGTAGAAAGTTTTGGCTTTCACCCTACAGATACGAGAGGAAAGCAGATGGTGTGGGGGTGTAGCAGAGTAGATTGTGGCTACCAAATCAAATATTTCTTGGAAACCTTGGAGAGTCAGTTTGTCTTTAGCTCACATTGCTGAATGGAATGCTTGCTTGTACAACTTAAATAATTGTCACCTGTTACTTTAGTTCCCTTGTATGACAGCAAAGAAAAAAGGTCATATTACATGGAGCTCACATTGAAATAATTGATAATAGTAAAAGAAGAATTTAATTACTCATAAAATCTAAGCACCACCACCTTAAAACATCTGTCTTTGCAAACATAATTTGCTAAATTAAACAGCTTTATAAAGATTAATATTTTCACAGATGTCCTTTCATGATTCACAAAATACTATCTCATTAACTCTCTTACTCAATGATGAAAATGTTAAGTAAGAAGAGTTGTGTAGAAGTTATATTTTGTTAGATTTTAATCACATATAACTATGGGAATTAGGCATAAAATGAAACAATTAAAATGACTTTGAACATTAATGGCAATGACAGGGCAGCAAATTTGTTATTTAGTTCCAAATTCTCTGTTTTGCAGATATCTGTGGGATAATAATTAAATAAGCAAAAAAGGTTCAACTTATAACTGAAGGACATGGAAGCTTGAAGCTTAAGGTGGGATGAATGGAAGATTTTGCCACTAGAAAAGTGTTCATGGTGATTTTTTTTTATACAGTTCCTATGGACTCTACTGTGGAAATTCTAGCATTACACAAAGAAGACAATCATGTCCATGGGATTGTGCAGAAATAAAATAAGGAGAAAATAGATTTTCTACTATATCCTATCACCTGCCAGAAGACAGAGCAGTGTCTTCTACCTAAGAGCAATTATTAGGTCATCTACATAGTTATAAAGAAACAGAATCAATTATCATTCTGCCATCATCTCCATCTTCCTCACTGCTGTTGTATGAGTGTATCTATGTGTGGACACATGCATGTCTTCATGATGCACGGCAGGGACCAAGGTAAGAACTCTCAGGAGGCACTTGCTCTGAGGGAAATATGAGCATTTGGCATTTTGGGGGACTTGAAATGGGATTAGAATTGGAAGTTTGCTCATGATCCCAAGAGTGAGTGCCTCTTTAACATTTTGTACCTGAAGTGCCTATCTTATTTCACCTGGTTGTGTGTGTGTGTGTGTTTGTGTGTGTGTGTGTGTGTGTGTGTGTGTTGGGGGGTATACGTTTTCACTCCACATTTAGGTCTTTAATTCTTGTGTTCTTTTTACAGTGAGGATGGCCAGTTGGCTATTTTGTTTGAGCATTTGGTGCTAGCTAATTAAATAAGAAGTAAATTTACCCACATCTTTGTATAATACTATACCAATATCCATATTCTAAGTGCCCATCTCCATGATAAAGCTCAGGAAGCCCATGTGGATCCCTTTCCTCTCTGCAGTCTCTTGAGTTATTCAATGGTCACATTTTTTTCTTCAAAAAGAAAAAATATTAAGAATGGCAGTCTACACATACACACACATACACACACACACACACACACACACACACACACACACATTTACTTTTAAAATGTATAAGTCCACAGTGGTTGGAATAAACTTTCAAGTTCAAAGGGTCTTCTCTTGCTTACTGTTTCTCTTGGCATATCTGTGGGTGGAAAGATGGATGAACATTGTGGTTTAGGGTTAGTGGAACAATGAACAAAAATAGATTTTAATGCCAGGTGCCATGGCTGGGGAGGCTGAGGCAGGAGGGTCACAGGGAATGCAGCTTAAGCGCTTCTGGGTTCAATACCTCACCCTCCCACCACCCCCACCCATCCCCCCCAAAAAAAAACAAGAAAAGAAAGAAGGAAAATAGATATATCCATGGTGGGTCTATAATACCTTCCAACATTAAGGTACTTCTCAATTGTTACCTAAATTCCCTTGAGTGCTTATTTAGGATATAAAATGTTTCAAGAAGTGAGCTCTTAAGAGTGGTTACTTAGGAAGAATGAAATTGTGTAGCTTTTTAATTTTAATTCTCATCTATACTGTCCAAATTATTTTTACTCTGTGTAAGTATTCCTCTTATAGTACAAAATTTGGAGAAAGACAAAATATAGCATATTGCTGCTAACGTACCTTCATGTTTTATATAATGCAAAGATGTTGTATTGGGTTTTGTTGTTTTGATTTGGTTTCTTGGTACTGGGGATTGAACACAGGAGTACTCTATCATCATCTCTATGAACTACATCTCCAGCCTGATTTTTTGTTTAGTTTTGTTTTGGTTTCGTTTGTTGTGGCTTGTTTTTTTGTTTGTTTGTTTTTTTGTTTACTTGTTGGTTTTTTGAGACAAGATCTCTCTAAGTTGCTTTAGGTTTCCCTAATTATTGCTGAGGCTGACCTTACACTGTGATCCTCCTGTGTCAACCTCCCAAGTCACTGGGGTAACAGGCATATACCACCACAATTGGCAAGAATAGTATTTTTTAAAATAAAGATACAGAAGATAGAGTTCTCCAAATAGTGCTTATCCATAACTCCCTTTGTGATATTACCATGTTGATTTGTATCTCCTTGCCTTGAAATGTTAGTACTTTCCCCTCTTTATCTTTTTCTTCCTTGGCTCATTGTAGATATTCCATAAAATATTCGGTTTCTCCTGTGAAACATTGAGGTCTTCAATTTTTAATTCTCTTTCTACTTCATTGGCATTCTTGTTCGAAGCCTTGAATTTAGGCTTGGGAATGTAGCTCATACCTGCCCAGCATGTGTGAGGACTAAGATTTGATTCCCAGGACTGACAAAAAAGAAAGAAAAAGAATGGAGAAAAAGAAAAAGGTGAAGCCCTTGATCTTGCTCCAGTATCTTTATTCCAGCCTTAATTATATTGGTCTTTTAAAAAATTATCAAGCCGGGCATGGTGGCACACACCTATAATCCCAGCAACTCCAGAGGCCAAGGCAGATGATTACAAATTCTAGATCAGCCTGGGCAACATAGCAAGTATCTGTCTCAAAATATAAAATCTTTAAAATGGCCTGGGATAAAGTTCAATGGTAGAGCACCCTGAGTTTAATCCCCAGAACAACAACAACAAAAATCTATCAACCATTGCTTCAGTTATGATGTTCAATTGCATTCAGTTATGATGCTCAACTCCAAGTGCCTTAAAGAGTAGGGCATTTACTATCTAACACAGCAAGAACTTTAGGTTCAGGGCAGTTTAGGACAGCTTAATTCAGTCCCTCAACAATGTATTCAAAGGTTCAAGTTGCCATCAGATGTCCGTCCTGCTTTCTCCTTAGACTATTCTCCTTAGGCCAATGCCACTCATGTCCATAGATGGCCATCATACTCAGTATGCGCAGGCATGACGCAAGCCTTCAGGGAAGAGAACCTGTTTCTTCCTGTAAATCATCTTTTAAGATAGAGACTTTTCCAGGATTCATCCAGCAATTGTCCCTCACGTCTCATTGGTCAAAATTGCACCAGATGGTGGAGCAAAGTATGAACACCAGAGAGTCAGGGACCCAGGCATCAATGTGGTGATGTCAGCAAGAGAGACAAGCATGGGCATATGCTTAAATCAGTCACTGGTATGAGGAGCAGATCTCGAAATTAGACCAATCATGGTTGACTACGAGGGCTGGACAGAGTTTCCTCTGACGCACAAGGAGGATGGGTTTCTGAACAAAATCAGTTATTAGCAAAAAGAAATGTGTGTGGGGAGAGGTTGATGGGGGTTTCAATAAAGGAAATAGTTTTGGGGTAAGCAACCAACCATCTATTAGAAGCCAGGCATGGCGGTGCATGCTGTATGCCAATGACATAACTATTTCTACTGTCTTTATAGAGCTTGGAATATACCTGATGAAAGCCAACAGGAGTCCTGGGAACTTACATTGCACACTGCCAGTGAGATGGCTGGTCCCTCACCTATAGAATCTGGGCTGTTTAAAAAGGTAAGACTTCATTTCCAATATTTTGCTCCCCAGAAACAAACACTTTAAAAAATTAAAGTACTATAAGATAACCCCTGAGTGAAAAACATGTACTGAAAAGGAATATTTTATATATGCATATGTATGTATATATATAAAGTATACTCATATACAAAATAAATATTATGTAATATTATTATATAATTTAGTATATGTGATAATCTATAGTACAATTATTATAAAATTTATTTATACAAGCTGGGTGTGGTTGCACATGCCTGTAATCCCAGTTGATCAGGAGGCTGAGGCAGGAGGATCGCAAGTTCAGAGCCAGCTTTAGCAATTTAATGAGACTGTGAGTAACCTGTGAGATCCTGTCTCAAAATAAAATAAAATAAAAAGGGTTAGGAATGTAGCGCAGTGGTTAAGTGTCCCTCGGTTCAACCCCTGGTACTAAAAAGACAGAGAAAAAAAGAATTTATTTATACATAATAAGACTATTATAAGATAACACTTTTATTATATATTTATTATATATCAGCAATAAGATTTATATCATATATACCAATGGATGAGTTCAATCTGCACTTTGCTGCACCACCCCACCCGCCTTCTTTCTCACTATCCTGAGTGCCCTTTAACTACTATGTACTTTTCCATACAAGCCATGCTCTAACTTGAAGGCACATGAAGTAATACCACATCAATATTTGGAATTAGTGGTTCTTTCCCATAAAAAGCATTTACATTTCTTCCTATTATATATAACACATGTAAAAATGTTATAATCAGTGTTTACTTCTAAGTATCTAGATGTTTGCACAGAAACATCTGATTCTGATTTAACTCTACTGCCTTAAAAGAAAAGCTCTCCCCAAGTGGAGGTGGAGCAGTGCATTTCGTATGATCTGCATTCATTGACTCACGTGCTCACCTGTCTGCCGGAGAGGAGGAGGATTTCCTAGTTACAGTGGGAGGGAGAGCTGCCAAGCTTTGAAGGTTAACATCTTTATTCTTCAGCTTATAAGATCAACAAGGGTTAGTAGTGAAAGGTATTTTGTTATGAAAGAAATCCCCCATGCATGCAAAAGACATTTGCTTTAGTAATGTTATTTATTGAGTTAAAAAATTACTTAGTGTAAGATAAAAGAGTTGTGGGTATCAGTAGCATGATAGGAATATACTTAAGACTATTGATCTATACAGTTAAAAATAGTTAAGATAGTAAATTTTATGTTATTTTTCCACAATTAAAAAATGAAAATTAGGCTTGGGGTGCAGCTCACTGCAAGAATGTGTGCTTAGCATGTGCAAGGCAGTGGGGTTCAGTCCCCAGCACCAAAAAGAAAAAATGGTTTTTAGAAAATTATTTAGTAATGGGAAGCAAGAAAAAAGACATGGTAAGGTTATTAGCTCATATTTTATGTTTCAATAGAACCTGATGAAAGTGGTTAGGGAAATTCCAATACAGAATGCTTTCTAACTAAAATTGCATAATATCAAGGAGAGCACTAAAAATGGGAAATTAAATTTTATAAAAAGTTGAAATTAAAAAAAATCAAATTTAAATTAAAAAAATTAAATAACCTGCCTTCCTGCACTTTATGTTTACTTTCAAATTGATTTATTATATTCTTCTCTCTTTATAAGAAGTAGTTTAAAACTTGGAGGGGAAAACCTTGATAAACCCAGTCACAGGCCCTTGCTAGGGTTTCAAGTTATTTCTTATATTTGTCCTTTAATAACCATTCCTTCTATCATTTAGGAAAAAAAATAACTCGGTAGGTATAGTGCAATTAAATTTCCTGTTAATTGCTGGAAAGCAGCAAGTAATTTGTGGCAGCATTCAGAATTGGGGTAAAAATTAAAATTCCCGAGGAGAGTGGCAACCAAGGGTCTGCAGTACCCCCTGCCTTGTTTGTCAGTATAGCCACAGGCACCCACAGTCTCTTCTTCACACTAACAATGTGGGTTCAGTCTCAGCCCAGGGTCATCCTCCCTGGCTACAGCCAACAACCCTGGTTGCTGTGTCACGCACAGGAGTGACTCTGAGGCTGAGCCTAGAGGTCAGGGAGCTGGGGAAAGGGAGGCCAGTAAGTATACCTTGTGCTATGGTTTGGGTCTAGAACATTCTCCAAAGTCTCATGTATTGAAGCCTTGGTCCTCAACGTAGCATTGTTCAGAGGTGGGACTTTGGGGGAGTGATTGGATCATGAGGGCTTGGACCCCATCATTGGATTAATCTATTCAGGGATTCATAGCTGAATGCATAACTGGGAGGTGGTGGAAACTCCATAAGGTAGAACCTAGTTGGAGGGGGTGGGTCCTTGGGGGAGCACTATTTCATCCCAGGCCTTTTCCTTTCTCTCTGCTCTCCTGCCACCATGAGGTGAGCAGCATCTCTCTCTACCATGATGCTCTGCTGCACCACAGGCCGATAGCAAGGAAACCAGCCACCCATTGGTTGAATCTGTGAGTCAAACACCTGGAAATGGCAGAGGCTTGAAGCTACACAGAGATGAACCGGGATCCCAGTGCAGGAAGGAGCCAGAGCAGGTAGAGAAGGGCAGGACTCCATGAAGGAAGTGACAAGGGTGGAGGGTGTTCAGGCTACCCTGACTCCCAGAGTCACCTGAAATAGGTCAGCCAGAAACTGCCCCTACTATCTAGGCTGCTTTCACACCCTCCCCCTCGGGGATGGTCCACATACCGGCAACAGGAAGATCTGGTTTTGAGGTCACTTCTGGGTTTGCCTGTTGTCTCCTCTTGGCCCTGCCCTCACTTCCACCCCCTCCGGCATCCCTCCACCTGTCCCTTTCCCTCACTCTTTCTCTTGATCCCTGACTCTCTTCACCTTTTCCCCTCTGCTGTCATTCCAGGGCTGGAGAAGTGAGAAGTCCCCACTGATATGTTGGCCATTGCGCGTTTCTTAATATCCTGGCTGGCAGGGGCAACTGGGCAATTAGTTCAGCAGCACCAGACCCCCGCCCCCAAATCACCACCGTGGCCAGTATTACTAAGAAACAAAAGTTGATTCTGCTTAAATCCTGGTTCGTAACTATGATGAGTGCCAGGGTGCCAGGAAACTGTCCATACCTTCCAAACTACCCTTCTTTTAGTCCACTGTTCCCAGTGAACCTGATCATTTCCTGGAAAGCTCAGATCTGCCGAGATAGTTTTTTTGCGGCCTTCCTTCCTGAGCAGAAAGCCACAAATTTGTCTAAAGATTCTTCTTTGAATTGATCCAGTCCTCTGAGTTACACCTATCTATTCAAATTAACATTCAATTTTTTTGCATTAAAGTTAAATAATTAACATTTCCCCAAACAATCAGACTTTACCTGCTCTTTATATCTGTTCTGTTACTGTATTTGTTTTATCTATTTTTTTGCTAATTTTAACATGTTGTAACAGCATTCTTTAAAGATGATAATAGTATATAGAATCATTCCATTAAAATGAGAAGACATTTAATATACTTGCTTGTGTAAACAGAATTAGGATTTATAATTACAAAGATAATATTGCCTCTTGAATACAACAACTAGGAAAAAAAATATAACTACAAATCAGAATGTTACCAGAATTTAAGTCATAGATAGGAAAAGTTATCAGGGATTATAAATTTATTTACACAAAACAATTTTTCCTTTAAGTGGTTGTGTTAAATATTTAGTCACTTTTAGATTAGAAGATGTATTTATTTTTAATATTTCTTTTTTTTCTCCCCCCTTTTTTTCCCATCCTGGATTGAACCCAGGACCTCATGCATGCTAGGAAAGAGCTACATTTCCAGCCTTTTAAATTTTACATTGAAATAAGGTCCAGCTGACCAAAAACTTGAGATCCTCCTCCTCAGTTTACTGATTAGCTGGGATTAGAAGTATGCACCTCTAATCTGGCTAAGTATTTTATTTCTATTTCTATTTATTTCTATTTTATTTCATATGAGAGAAAAGCATAAAGAAGTGATTTCATTAAATGAAAATACATAATGTATCATGTGTGGGAAACATGAATTGAATAACTCTTTGCATATAAGAAAGAATTAATATTGTAGATTATTTTGTATTTCATTATATTTATTTTCATAGATGTACTTACTCTGCTACATTTATTGTTTAATTCATTTTGGTAATGAAAATATCTTAATTCCACTCTGGAGGTATTTCCAGGACATGAAGGAATACTCTCTATTAATTAAAGCATGTCTTTAAAAAGATAAACAAGCATACTGAGCACTGTATTAATAATTAAAATGTAGCATCTTCAAAGAGTGGAATTATCTTAATGAGAATTTCAATGATTTCTAGCATAAAAATCTTTTAATCCCTCTTCAGTTCTAATCATTTATTTTGATCTAGAAAATTGTATGTGACTGTAGTGATTATAAGTGAAATTGTCAAATTTTCAATCTTTGTGGATCCACAATAGAATAAATGGCAATTATTTGATTAATTCAAGCAAAACCCCTATTTTTGCTTTAGCCATTTGGACCTTTTACCTCTTGATGCCTGGATAAAATGTCTCTATTTTTCATTTTCTACAAGTGTGTGTGTGTGTGTGTGTGTGTGTGTGTAAGTGTATATTTTAAAAGACAGGTAAGCCCTCCTCCCCTCAAAGACAAAAGACAAAAGTAAGGGCTGGGGATGTGATTTAGTGGTAGAGTGTCTGCCTAGCAGCACAAGGCCCCTGGGATCAATCCCTAGAACCTTGCAAGTGACTAGACTCTGTGGTAAAGAGAGATGTTGCCACTAGTGTCACATTTTACAGAAATCACTTGTCTACATCTCAGTCTTCTTTGATGTATTTCCGCCCTGTGATGTGGGAGACATCTGTGAATCTCCAGTCTCACTCTTGAGATTGGGATGCTCCTAAATCTGCTTTATTTTCAGCTATCTCCAAGATGGTCCTACTACCATCGAGTTTGCCAACATTAACATTGCCCAATTAATCTCCAAGAGGTGTGTTCTCCAGTTTCTAGCCTGGTTGTTCTAGTTTAGTCCATAAGTGTAACAATTCAACTTGACAAGCATTTTGGAGATAGCAGAAGAGAGAAACATTTTCTAATAATTTCATTTTTCATGTTTCCCTTATAATTGTTCCTTCTCCCCGCCCCTCCTCCTCCTCCTTCTTCTTCGGATTGGAACTAGGACCTCACTCATGCTAAGCATATGCTATGCCACTGAGCTGTATCCCCAGCCTGTAGTTGACTCCTATGAGAGGTGTTTTATTCCTCTATTTCCCTTCCTACTCTCATTATTTCTCTTTCTCTTTTTTTCTTTCTTCATAGCTACTACACATAGGTCCCCTGGTTTTTCACTGAATGTCCAATCCCCAACCACATCTCATTTCTTTGAACAAAGTGCATTCAAATATAAAGCACTTAAGAAGCCTCAGACTCATTAGTCCTGCCCCATTCCTGCCTTATCTCACGGTCATAGGGTATATTCTCTCCACTGATGGGCTGTCCCAGGACTCTGTACCACACCATTGATCAAGAGGTTCCCACACTGCCTCTTAGTCACCCACACTGCTAATCTAACCAAGGACAGTTCTAAAATCATCCTGTAAGAGGTAGAACTTCCTGAAGTCCAACCCCAATCCTAGTGCTGAGACTGAAGCATTTATTAAATAAGGTTCGACCTTCCGCATGGTGACTTTTATTTCTAGGACTTATGGGCATCATCCTTCTGGACAGCCAACACAACATTCCACTTTCCTGTTAGGACTTCATTTTAAATTATCTGTACCTTCTAGTGTTGTGATCAGAGATGGCTGAGCCCTTTGGCCTACCTTGTCCTGAATGACTGTTTTCATTCAGTCAAATCTTGCCTTCATCTCACCCCAGTGTCCTGTCATCATAGATAGGTCCAGTACCTGGCTTCAATATCTCAGCCATAGATGTCTGTGTGGCAGGAGTCTCTGGGCTCTATCTCTACTGGTTTAAAAGGCTGAATACATTGTTGGGGAGAAGGGGAAAAAGAGAGAAAGAAATGTGTAAGCATTTTATATTTTGTATAAAAAGGCAGGGAAATAAAACATACATTTTTTGTAGTTACATTAAGAAAGTATGGAAGTACACATTAAGAACTAGTAACCTGGGGCTGGGGATGTGGCTCAGGCGGTAGCGCGCTCGCCTGGCATGCGTGCAGCCCAGGTTCGATCCTCAGCACCACATACCAACAAAAGATGTCCTGTCAGTCAAATACTAAAAAATAAATATTAAAAAATTCTCTCTCTCTCTCTCTCTCTTTAAAAAAAAAAAAAAAAAAAGAACTAGTAACCTGGGGTTGAGGTTGTGTCCCAGTAGTAGAGCTCTTGCCTCATATGAGTGAGGCACTGGGTTTGATCCTCAGCACCACATAAAAATAAATAAGCAAAATAAAGGTATTGTGTCCATTTACAACCTAAATAACAACAACAAAGAACTAGTAACCTAATGTCTGTGATGGTATAGAGGACATGAATCAGAGATACAAGCTTTTTACTGTGGACTTTTTCAGATTTTCATTTTTGAGCTCTCTGAAAGTATTGCCTATTCAAAACATTTCTTGAAGATGGAGAAGCAATTTGAGCCATATTGTGATTAAAGTTAAATTGAAATGGTTAAGGTAGGGGCTTAGGCTATGGCTCAGTGGTAGAGTGCTCACCTAGCATGTGTGAGGTGCTGGGTTTGATCCTCAACACCACATAAAAATAAATAAATAAATAAATAAATAAAGGTATAAAAATATCATATCAACCTTAAAAAAATGGTTGAGGTATGCATGCATAGTTTTTACGATTCTCTGATTTGTTATAAACTATAATAGTCCTGATTGCTTGTCTAGAAGGGCTATTTTTGTTCCCGTTTTCTTAATAGTCAGTTCTATTGCCTTTACACACATTAGAAAGTGTAAAGGCAAAAAGTCCTTCCACTTTATTTTTCCATGTGTCAGGTGTGGTGGTGCACACCTGGAATCCCAGCAACTTGGGAGGCTGAGGCAGAAGGATTGCAGTTTTCAGGCCAGCCTTAGCAACTTAGCAAGACCCTGTCTCAAAATAAAAATTAAAAACTTTCTTCTACTTTTTGCATACTTGCAGACTTCTACTCATCCTTTAAGATCTTGTCCAGATAGTTTTTTCTTTGTGATCTCTGCCCGCCCCCTCAAATTGTTCTTCCCTCAATACCCTGCCAGTTACCTTGAGGGTGCCTGGAACTCAGCATTTATTATGCTGATTTATGTCTCTCTTCCTGCTAGACTCTTACTAGATTAGGAGGCCCCAGGGTCAGTAGGCATTTATAGATAAGAACATGATTTATAAATTTTGCATGAATGAGATACATCTGTTCAGTTTTTTTTTGTTTTGTGTGTGTGTGTCTGTTTGTTTTTAGAAGAAAACAATGGGCACCATTTCAGCTCCAGTGTGAATATTATTTTTGTTTAGGTTTTCACAGGTAGAGCAAAAATCTCAACAAATACATGTGTACATAAATAAGCGGTGCGTGGGCCCCAGAAAAAGAATGTGGCGGTTTGCGACTATGACCACACCCTTCTCCTCCAGCACTTTGCTGTGGGATTGCCAAGATCCAGGTGAAAACAGGGAGCACTTCTTTGTCTCTGAAAAAGCCTGACATGGCTGCAGCAGAGCTGCCTTTGCATACATAGGAAATGTTGTGGTTGGGCATTGTGTGTGCTGCAGGATATTGCTTTGGTGAACTGAGTATGAGCATTATAAACAGTAGGATTTGGTATCCGAGTTGTTTTTCTCAAAGGCTAACTATCTGATCTTGTAAGAAAAAAAAAAGGTTGATAGCCTATGTACAGCAGGCTTTGGAAAAATCCAGGTTATCTGTATCAACCAGTGATACTTTCCACTTGGAGGTCACCAGGATGAAAAGGAGATTTCAGGGATTGATTTGATTTTCCTTCCTTCTCAAGTCCACATGTTGTCTTCCTTTGAAGTAGTGATTATGGGTGCTGATTATTTACATATGTATGAATAAGAATATAAACATATATCAGCTAGCCCATTTCCTGTGCTAACTCAAACTAGAAGACTTTCTGTTATTGTTTTTCTTCTAATTATTATATTTGCTGCCAAAAAATGTCCAACTGTATGGAAACATACAAAATAAAGACTTAAATCTCTCCACAGCCTGAGAGGTAACTAGTTTGTATCTGTCCTTTAGTGCTTTATTCCTATGCATCTATATAAGCAAAAACAGTCCATTTGTGGGTTTTTGTTGTTGTTTCATTTTGATTTTAAACAAGAAAGGATTACACACTGTATACAATATTCCAACATAAAAAAAAAATTTATCCAGACTCGGTAACACACACCTGTAGTCCCATCGACTTGAGAGGCTAAAGCAGGAGGATCACATGTTCAAGGCCAGCCTCAGAAACTTAGTGAGGCCCTAGGCAACTTAGTGAGACCCTGTCTCAAAATAAAAACTGAAAAAGGTTGGGTATGTGGTACAGTGGTTAGGCAACCCTGGGTTCAATCCCTATTACCCATTACCCCCAAAAAAAATTTAAAAAGAAGGAAAAGAAAATCTTTGTGACCACCAATTGTATTTAGTATCTATAATTATGCCTTTATTCAATTGCTAAAATAGTATCCCATATATATAATATGATAGATACACTATCATTGTTTTCCAGTCTTTAATTATACACATATAAGTTGTTTCTACTTTTTTCCTTTCATAAACAACACTGTCTCTATGTTTTTTTAAGATCATTTATTTCTGTGGACTGAATTCCCTAAAAGTAGAATTGCTGAATTAAAAGTATACATATTTTAGAATGTTGTAGATATTATCAAATTGTTCATAAAAAAGGTTTCATCGGCTTAAGGATCCCAACGGTGAATGACTGAACCTACTCTCCTGTCACTTCATGAATGCTATCTGTAATCCGTCTTTTTCTTGTGCCAATCTGTTGGCACCCTGTTATTTAAATTTGCAGTTCTTCTTTTAAGAATGAGGTTGAACTCTTTTTTATGCTTATTGGCTCTGTGTGTGTGTGTGTGTGTGTGTGTGTGCGTGCGCGCGCGCGTGTGTGTGAATTATCTTTCTATTCTGTGGGTTTTTACTTTGGATTGTATTGCTGAAGGTATTCGGATAAAGTATAATCCTTGGTATTTAGAGTAGATAAAAGTTCTGTTTTCATATGGATTATTTCATCTTTTTTGGGAGGGGGGGTTACTAGGGATTGAACTCAGGGGCATTTGAACACTGAGCCACGTTCCCAGCCCTATTTTGTATTTTATTTAGAGACAGGGTCTCACCGAGTTGCTTAGTGCTGTGCTTTTGCTGAGGCTGGCTTTGAACTCTCGATCCTCCTGTCTCAGCCTCCTGTGCTGCTGGGATTACAGACGTGCACCACCGCACCTGGCCTATTTCATCTTCTTTGTATTCTTCTTGTCTCCTGAATTACACCTTAACTTTCTGTTATTCAATCACCTTTAAATTTGTTGTGTATGTATGGGAGACAAGAGGTTAAGTGAGAGAGAGAGAGATGCCCAATACTGAGAATGCTTCTCTGCCTTTACTCTAGAAGGGGTATCGGAGGAGAGAGGGAGCACAAATAGAACTCTGACTTAATATTATGGTCACTCTACTCAGAGGGAGTAAATGAAGGTCTCAGAAGAAAAACTGAAAGTCTCCTCCTTACTCACCCTAGTTTCACTTCCTTTATATTCAAGTTAATTTCTTGCATATAAAACTAAAATTATCCACAACTTTCTTAGACTTAAAGCATCAGGGACTGAAAATAATTAAATTAGGATTGTGTGTCCAGTTCCAGTGGAGACAGGTCCCTCTCCTCCAGGAACACCTAGGTCGTGACCAGCATACCTATTTGTTGTAAGGAATCGCTAATGATTCTAAACCACAGGGCAAATACAAAGCTGTACGTAAGTGGTAATTATTGTTATTGTTCTCTGACATCCTTAAATTTCAAGCTGAATTCCTACTAGCTCATGCAATCGGGAGAAAATTAAAGCTCTAGTGACATCATCCCCATAATAAAGAGGAGTCACTAGCCAGAGTGATGCTCATTTGCTTTCCTGAGTCCATCAGGAGAGGCTCTTTGCATCATTTTGGCTGGAGAGATGAGAAAGTCAGGGTTTGTCTTCTTTTGAATTGATGAGGGTCTTTCCTCATTATAATAGAATATTTCTTTTGATCAGAAATCCCTGTTGAGGGTTCCTTCTTTTGTCAAGAACACAGGTCCCTGGCTGTGCCCATTTGGGACCATTGGAAGGCTATTCTGGCTGCTTATGTAGCTGGGGATACTACTTGCCTTCTACAATACTTACTATTCTCTTTTGGAGAGAATCTGAAGGCTGATCCAATCCAGCACCTCCATGGGGGGTGGAAACTGCTGTGGCTGTGGCTGTGGCAGGTGTAATGGGTGTGCCAACAACCGCAGCAGGAGCCTCGACTCTCGGCGTAGGTATGCTGACATCCGGAATAGATACGAAAATTCCAAAAACAGGTACTATGACCAGGATCTTGAGGTAAGTCATTGCTGAGAAAATCCTTCTGAGTCATTGATATCTTTCCAATATCTCTGTAATAATGTTGAATCTGATTGTGGATCAGTGTCTATTACTATTTTAGATAACCTATTGACTATTTCAGTATCATATACTTGAGAGTATCCTGACCACTGTCTGTTAGTATATTCATTTAGCTCTCTCCCCCCTCATTAAGCACCCCTCACCATTGTTTAGCATTTAATCAACAGAGTAAATGTCAGATAATACAGTTTCTGCTGGTTACTGCTCTCCACAATTTAGCCCTTTCTAAATAAGGCTTCTTGGAACTTCCAGTGTTAGGAAAACAACCAAACTTCTCTCAAAAGCCACTTTCCTTTGGCCTAGGCTTATTTGCAGTATACCGACTTTGGCAATGAATTAGATGATAATAAATGACATAAAGATGCCTTGAGGGGCTGGGGTTATGGCTCAGTGGTAGTGTGCTCGCCTAGCATGCATGAGGCACTGGGTTCGATCCTCAAGACCATATAAAAACAAAATAATGTGTCCACCTAAAACTAAAGATGCATAAATAAATAAATATTTTTTAAAAAGATGCCTTGAGAAGAGAATGATTACTTTCAAATTCCCAATCAACAGCTCAGAATTACCTTTCATATACCAGATTTGACAGGTCCTAAGGTTGAGAAGTGAACCAAGTTCTTCATCCTGATGGTTTCTCATTATCTTAGACTCTGTTTGTAAAACCAGTGTGTTGTTTTAGTGTTAAATCTCCATGCCACTCTGCACAATGTGAGGTGTTCATCACCACCAGCCTGAACACACCTTTGATGCCTGTTCATCCCTCTCTTTACCTGTAATACCATATATTTGCTTTGTCCTGTGCACAATATCTTTGAAACTATTGGATGGAATGTGTAGAATGTGTGTCAGCCTTGTTTGTAATGTGCTCTCAGACAAAAGCATCCCTGTAAACTTCTATTCCTTTTATTTATTTTTTCCTCTCAGGGTACTGATTAGAATCTAACCCATAATTTAGCCAAAAAGGTAATTGATTTCAGAATGTATATACGTTTGCATGTTCTTGCGTGTGTTTAGGCACATATACATAAACACACTTTTGAAAATTATCTAAATGGGGAAGTGACAGTTGAAGGTGGAATAAAGCATTTGGTATTGACAGTTTGTTGACTGCATCATTTAGACCCTTTTAGTTGTTTCTTGTATTCAAGGGATTTAGTATTTTAACTATTCTGTTTATTCTCATGACTATTGATTTGACCATCATTTCTTCTTGGTTTGATTTCCCTCTGCCTATGTGCCTGACGACACTCTTTTTTAGAAGCTTTAGTCAAGTACCATGTACAGAAAAGCCCAAATGTCAATATTCATGTCCTTTTCTAATTATTGGTTAATTATCAGCCACCAGGGGATATTTTTAATGATTTTCAACCAGCAACATAGAAGAAAATGTCCAGAAGAACTGGGGGTGAGGGGAGTAAAATTTGTGATTAGAAGACATACTCATAACTCTAACTTAAATGCTTAGAGCCTTTGTGACAACTTTTGATCATGAGAAATCTCAGTTCTTATAATAAATGAATCCTACAGGAGTAATTCCAAGGCCACCTGTGTGATTTGGTATACATCAGACCTGTCTAACCTAATGCCCTGCTTACCTTTGAATAAAGATCTTAGAAACATGAAAGTTAATATGCTGTCCACCAAGATGATCCAAATAGGAACCCTAAATAATGAGGAACATTTCTACTCTTTGATTTTGCTTTATAGAATCTTAAAACAAAGATTGCCCAACTTAAAAAGTGAGAGAGGGCTGGGAATATAGCTCTGTCGTGGAGTGTTTGCTTAGTGTATGCAGGCCCCTGGGTTTGACCTGCAGCGCCCCCTCAAAAAAAAGTGAGAGAAGAAGGGACTGTTTTGATATTGATGCTAGAATTTTAGAACTTTTAATTTAAAACATCTCCCTATTAATTATGATGCTATTCAAATGAGTGCCATTGGATTCTCTCCTAACCTTTGCCTAAAATAACTGAAAAGAATATCAGAATACTTCTTGCAAGTGCTAACTTCCAGAAGTTTAGGGAGTTAGGTAATGCTTCACCAGAATGTATATGTTAATTCAAAAGTTTTTTTCAGATATTTTACAAAATAATAATATATTATAAATTTTTTAAATGTTTTTTTTTTTTTAAAAAAAAACCTTCTTTGGCTTTCTTCTATTCTGTTTTTTGAAATGTGTGTGGTCTTAGAGATTGAACCCAGGGTACTCTACCATGGAGCTACATATCAACCTTTTTTTTTTTTATTTTGAGGAAGGGTCTTGCTAAATTGCTCAGGCTGGCCTCAATCTTACAATCTTCATGCTTCAACCTCCTAGGCAGCTGGAATTACAAGTGTGTGTGTTACCATGCCCAGCCTCTATTTTATTTTTAAACTGTACTAGTCCTAACATTTATTTATCTTTGAAATTCTAATTTAATATCCTATTTCAAGAGTTTTCCTGAGTTTCCATTTGGTGTTGTCTGAAATCTTCCATTTTCTCATGGAATTTTATAATATCCCAAGTAATTTCACCATATTGTTATTTAGAAATTACAGTTCTCCTAGTCAGTTAGCTTCTTTAGAGCAGGGAACATGTGTCTTATCATATCTAACACAGTTCCTGGCATATAAAAGACACTCAACTCAGATTATTACAAAGACTGGAAAAAAATGAATTATAAAGCACTGAACATAGCTAATGATCAGAGCTCTGATTTTGGCTCTTCTGTAGACCATTTGTGCTGTTTTAAGTCATTTGTCCATTCTAGGTGTCAGCTTTTGTATCTGGAAATTAGAGGATGGGAGTTAGAGGGGAGTTAGAGTAGATAGCCCCCTCCCCGCCATCGTGGAGCCCTTGGCTTCCAGGCAGGTGCATCAGAGACTGCAGCAAGAGGAAAGAGGGAGCTGGATCAAAGAGGAGCTTGAGCCTGTGAGCTTCACATCATGTTTTCCAGGATAAGAGATGCTTGCTCATATCAGTTTTGACATGTGACTGAAATCTTTAGATTTTTATAGAATAAAAAATTATAGTACTGAAAAAATGAAAACAACTATACTAGCTTATGTATAATGAATAATATTCTTCTACCTCTTATTTTCTTATGGAACAGTTTTACTAACTCATCTCATTATTATTTTACATTTTAAAAGAAATCTTAAGGGCTGAAGTTGTAGCTCAGTGGTAGAGCATTTGCCTACTATGTGCAAGGCCCACCAAATAAATAAATAGAAATTTATCACATTGTTGATTATCACTAACTTGTTATTTATATCATTTCCCCATACAGTTCTTTTTTTGCTCTATTTTTTTTTACCTGTCTAACTTATCTATTATATTTTGTACGTATTCTTTACAGGTGACCTAGCTATGTCTGTTGGATTTTTCTTTCCTTTAGTTTTAGAATCACTCTTAAATTTAATGAATTGTTTTGCATTTTTATTTTTATCTGTACATTAGCAACCTTAAATGTCTACATTTATAACTGCCTTCTAGCCATTTGTAAAGACATGGAATAGAGTGACATCCAAGCAGGAATTTCCGGGACAGGGAGTTGTTGAGTAAGTTCATATGTTGAGCTTTCTCTCTTGTTAGCTGATCTTGCAATGAGTTGTCTTCTCTAGCTTCATCTTTTTAAAAAACGATATTTGAAATAGCAAATGTTTTCAAGATTGTGAGTAAATATTCATTGACTCTCACCTGAAGAACTAAATGGAGTCATCTGTATTTTTATAGCATAAATAGCAGTGAAAGAATTACTGAGGGGATTACAGGAGAAAATGAAAGAAGTGCAAGAATGTCAAGTACATAAAATAAAGGAAGAGATTTAGATATCTATGTGCTCAGCATTCATTCAAAACACCAGAAATCCCTAGTGCTTCTGTAATTTTAATGCTAACATTCTGCCAATGGCTTATCCTTTGTTCCTTATTCAGTAGATGTCCTATTTATTTATTCATTTCTTACTTGTTAATGAGGTACCTTGGGAGTTTCTTCCTTTAGCTAAAATAGGAAAGAATGAAGACGTTTCCTGGAACCACACTGGCTAATTCAGTTATATAAATTACCAACAAAATAAGATACAATGTATCAGTAGCATTTAATACTACATTGTTCTATCTTATACTTAAGAAAGGTATCAGGATCCAGGTGTCACTTGAACACATGAAAGGATAAAGTAACCTAAGAAGAATGTGTTTGGCTGGAGAGAAAGGTTCAGGAAGGAAGCTTAGGAAGTAGAATTTTTTTTCAGGAGCCTTGGGTGGGGGCCAGTCATTAAATTCAAGCAGAAAAATTTTTATAAAGTCTTGAGCAAAAATAGGTATTTCACAATAAATGAAATATTTCAGAGACAGAGGCATTGGTCTTCCTGACATGATGGAAGGATTGAATATAGGAAAATAAATTTGAAAGCAGATAGGGACAGAATTCCAGAAACTGCCCTGGTGGCTGATTAAGCAATACAAGCTTGGATTGAGACAGAGTTTGTTGAATGGAATGAAGCCAAGAGATTGGATGATAGATCATATGCATCATGCAAGCAAAAATGAGTGGAACCAAAAGATATTAAGGTTTTACTTCTGGCCAGGCACTGTGGTGCACGCCTGTAATCCCAGCAGCTCAGGAGGCTGAGGCAAGAGGATTGTGAGTTCAAAGCCAGCCTCAGCAACTTAGCAAGGCCCTAAGCAACTCAACAAGATTCTGTCTCTAAATAAATATTTTTTAAAAAGGGCTGGAGGTATGGCTCAGTGCTTAAATGCCCCTGAATTCAATCACTGGTCCTGCCTCCAACCCCAAAAAGATTTTACTTTTGAAGGGTAACCAATGAAATTCTTCAGAAAAGAAACTGTTTTCAGGGGGATATCTAGTTTTTTGTTTGTTTATATGTTAATTTAGTAAATGTTTAATTTAATTTAATTTAATTTTAAATGTTAATTTAGTATGTTTGTTTTAGTAAATGTTGGCATTGAAGCAATGACTTGAAAACTAGCTAGAAAGTTTTAGAAAGACAAAGTACACACACAGAGACAAGAGAGCAGGACAGAGAAATAGATTTGGAATATCAGCAGAACAAATTAGGAGCTGAAGATTTTTCAAAGGTTTTTGTTTGGGGCAAATTAACATCAAAACTTATTTGGCAGCTGGGCATTGTGGCACATGCCTAATAATCCCAGCGACTCAGAAGGCAGAAGCAAGAAGATTGCAAGTTCAGTTAGAGGCCAGCTTGGGCAAGTTCAAGGCCAACCTTGGACACCTAGTGAAATCCTGTTGAGTTTTTTGGTTTTTTTTTGTTTAGTGGCTGGGGATGTAGCTCAATGGTAGAGCATCCCTGAGTTCAATCATCAATATGGGGGAGGAGGGTACTAAAATTTGACTACAAAATCTGACCTGCACTGATAAGAGGCAATTTGTTGTCTTTAATTATTCCACTTGCAGTGTATAATGCTACAAGTAGACACTATCTTTCTAAAATCTGAAGTTAAAAAAAAATACTTGTGGTTTCATGGAGCTCTTCATAAGAGATTGTGGACAGGTAAAGAAAGAATGGCAGTGAGGGATCTTACAGAATCCCATAGAACTGGAGGTTGTCTATTAAGTGTTGAATAAATGATGAGAGATTTATAATGAATGATAGAACCTAAAAAGAGAAAAATAATATTCACATAAGTAGAAAACAAAACACAGATGAGGAAATTCAACAAATAGGTGAAAGGGATATTGGATTTGGCAAAAAGAAAAACATTGCTGAATTTGTACAGTGTTTGAAAGATAGGCAGGTGGGCAGTACAACTGGAGAGGGAGCCCAAAATTTGTTTACAAGTCCAAGGAGAGGCAAAGCCTAGGAGGAGAAGGCTAGCGGCTGCCAAAGGTAAGGGAAGAAGGGTGACATGTTAAGAAATTAGGCAGTTGTAGAAGCAGAAAGGAGCAAAAAGGAGATGGGACTATACTAAAAAACACTTCAGAATGAGGGAATAATTGGGAAGGTGCACATTGGTTGAGAAGAGGATTTTGAGCACAGATAGGTAAACATTTTGGAGAGTATACTTCTTGCTACACTAAGAGGAAGTTCAGAATGTGAAGTTGGCACAAGAGTCATGTTATTTATGGAGAGAGAGATAAAGTGACTCCCCCAAATTGGGTCTAGAGCCTGGCACAGTGACACATGCCTGTAATCCCAGCTACTTGGGAGGCTGAAGTAGGAGGATCACAAGTTCAAAGCCAGCCTCAGCAACTTAGCGAGGTCCTGCTCAAAATCAAGCATAGAAAGGACTGGGGCTGTGGCTAAGTGGTTAAGTGCCCCTGGGTTCAATGCCTGGTATACTCCTCCCCCGCAAAAAAAAAAAAAATAGGTCTGGGGGAGAATTTGTGATTGAGAAGATTGTGGTTTTGGAACAACCATTAACACAAGTATGGAAGGAAATCAACAGGTAACTTGGACTGTCAAAAGGCCCAGGAAGAACTAAATGCCATAAGTCTACAATCCAGATTGTGCAAAGTAATGTTTGGCTATGACTACTTATTCAGCATGTTCTGGAATGTCCTTTAAAAAAATTATGTCTTTTTATTCTCCCAATGACATATGAAATAAAACACACAAAATGATAATTTGTCATTAGTTTTCCCAAGAATGAGCAAATACTGATCCCAGGACAAAGACGTAACTACTAACTGTGATAGTCCCCTAGCTGGTTTCTCTGCTCCCCACTATTCTTTTCCCCATATTTTTTATTGGTGCACTACAGTTGTGTATCATGTTGGGACTCCTCGTTGTTACATAGTCAAACATACACACAGTGTAACAATATAATTTGGCCAGATTCATTCTCTCTGCCCCCTTTCTTTTGTCCTTTTCCTCGTTACAGTTTTTTATAGAGAGAGGCCAGAATCATCTTTTCCTATATGAATCAGATCCTATTACTCTTCTGCTTATAACTCTCCTAAGGGTTCCCCACCACTCTTAGAAATCTCCAGTCTGAGCTGTGGTGCACGCCTGTAATCCCAGCTGCTCAGGGGGCTGAGGCAGGAAGATGGAGAATTCAAAGCCAGCCTCAGCAACGTAGGGAGGCCCTAAGCAACTCAGTGGCACCCTATCTCTAAATAAAATCTGAAAAGGGGCTGCACACAGGTTTACAGGACCTTCGTGAATGGACCATGCCCCTCCCTGACTCACTGCCCCATCTCCCACTGCTCACCCCCACCCTGAAGCAATTGCTTGAGCTCTTCCCAGCCTCAGGAATGTAGCATGACCCGTTTGTGGGGCCTAGAATACACTTATCCGGGTCCTCAGAGGAAGGATTCCTGCTGGTCCTTCACATCTTAGCCTAAATGTCACCTCTGCAGAAAGGTCACTCAGACACTATCACCTCCACCTACATGAGTTACCTGCACAGCACATATCATTATATCCTGTTCCCCTGCTGGCTTGTTTGCTTGTTTATTATCAGTGTCCTCTCCTACGACATCTACTCCACGAAGCAGGGATTCTTGTCTCTTTTGTTCCCTGCTATATCTCTCTTCCTAGCACAATGTCTGGCATGTACTAGGTGCTTGTAAATGTTTATGGAGTGAATGAATAAGTGGCTTTCTCTGTATCTTATGCTTTCAACTTCATATCCTTAATTATTTTATTTCTCAAAAACTTCTTAACACTCAGGCATTTGAGTTCAGTTCAGTTTATTTTATTTTTTTTTTGTAGTTGTAGATGGACAGATGCCTTTTTTTTATTTGTTTATTTTTATGTGGTGCCAAGGATCGAACCCAGTGAGTGCCTCACGCATGCTAGTCAAGCGCTCTGCCACTGAGCCCCAGCCCCAGCCCCAGCCCCAGCCCTCAAGTTCAATTTTTAAAATTTGGTTTGATTTCATTCTTTCTTCCTTCCCTCCCTCCCTTCCTTCCTTCCTTCCCTCATTTTCTACTGGGCATTGAACCCAGGGGCACTTTACTACCAAGCTACATCCCCAGTTCTTTTCATTTTATTTCAAGACAGGGTCTCGCTAAATTGCTGAGGCTGGCCTCAAACTTGCATTAATGTATTAATTTGAATTTGACACAGTAAGTAGGGGACAATTGCTTCTCTTTTCTAGTTTTGTAACTGTCGGGATTAACTAATCCTTCGAGGTCTCTTAAAAGTCAAGTCCTAAAGTTTTCTTGTTCTGCTATAGTATAATTTTTTTTTCATTCACTGCTCCAGTTGATAGAATTAAAAGAAAAAAAAAAGACTTTCCTTGTAGCTATCTTATATAGCAGAAAGTCAGTATTTTTTGTTTGAAGGCAGTTTTGTAAAGTACAGTTTGGGCAATTCTGCACCAAGGTCTACAAAGTCTGGTGATGTAGAGACAGTAAGCTGTCACCTGTGTTGGGATGAGGGTGTGCTGAGCACTCAGGCAGCCAGGCCAAGTCCTGACTTTTCCTCGGGCACAAGGGAGCTTCTTGCTTCTCTCTTCCCCTTAGGCCCAAGGCATGGGTGCAGTCCTCTCCTTTCCAGTCTGTCCAATAAATAACTTGGTAAAAGCAACACTGTGACACACCCAGAATTCAAAATAACTCACAGCCTGCCCTTCCTTTACAGAACTAATGGAGGAACATAAATAAACAATTTCTGTATTATTATAAAGATGAATTTAGAGCAGGAACCTAAAACCTAGTATATAATCATAAAATGAAATAAAGGAGTTCTGCTTAGACCACATTCCTCAGAGTGACTGACATAGCTGTGCTGGGGTCTAATACAATATTATTAATATGTATCACTCCTACAAGGCATGTTACCTGCCTGTGTCACGAAGCCTCCTTATACTTAGCACCATACAATCATTAATTAACCCATACTCCAGCCCTGAGTTGGGTATCATTATCCCTGCTTTGCAAATCAGGAAAAGCAAAGATGTTAGTGCTTAGACTCTAAGCACTATGTTGCTGGGCTCAATAATGAGTTCTGGAATTCCTGACTCTCAGCCTGAACTTGGGTTTCCTGGACCACTGAGTCAATATTCATTACCATTGAAGACAACCAAATGGAAATAATCCAAAGACATGTTGTGCTTGCAGAACTTCAGCCTGATCTTTGTGGTTTTCTATGTGAAGAGAGATATCTCTCTGCTTGGTGTGTTTGGGAACTGGAGGAGAGGGACATGTTGGGAGGAGGGTGGGATAGCAGGGATAAATAGAGGGGAAAGACATCACATGATTTCTCATTTGGGGTGGGAAGCTATCTGAACTGAGCTTCTTGAAAATGTCACCTAAGTCTGAGTTGTCAGATTTTTTGAGTTGTCAGATTTTTTGAGTTGTCAGATTTTTTGTGTTGTCAGATTTTTTCCACATTTTTTATTGGTGCTTTATAGTTATAATGTTGGGATTCATTGCTACACACCCATACATGTCCATGATATTACAATGTAATTTGGTCAATATTGTTCCCCAGTGGTTACTCTCTCCTTCTCCATCCCCTTCCTATACTCTATGGTTTTCCTTCACTTTTCATGAGATGTACCCCCCAACACACACTTTATTTTCCTTTTTCCTCTTTAGCTTCTACATATAAGAGAAAACATACTACCCATGATATTCTGAGTTTGGCTTATTTCACTTAACATAATGTTCTTAAGTCCCACCCATTTTCCTGCAAACAACATAATTAGTTTATTTCTTCCTTAGAAATAAATAAAATTCATATATATATATTCATATATATATATATATATATATATAAAACATTTTCTTTATCCATCATCTATTGATGGACACCTAGATTGGTTCTATAGTTTGATTATTGTGATTCATGCTACCATAAACATGAGTATGTATGTATCAGTATCATATGACAAAATTATAGCTGGGTCATATAGTGGTTCCAGTCCTAGTCTTTGGAAGAACCTTCATGCTCATTTCCTTAGTGGTTGTATTAATTTACAATCCCAACAATGTAAAAGTGTTCCTTTTTCTCCGCATCCTCTCTAGCACTTATTGTTGTTTGGATTGAGATGAAATCTCAATGCAGTTTTGATTTGCATTTTCCTAATTACTTTAGTAAGATGTCGAACATCTTTTTATAGCCATATTTTTTTTATCATTTGTATTTCTTCTTTTGAGAAGTGTCTATTTAGTTCATCCACCCATTAATTAATTCAGTTATTTGGTTTTTTGGTGTCAAGTTTTTGAGTTCTTTACATATTCTGGATATTAATCCCCTATCAGAAAAATAGTTAGCAAAGATTCTCTCCTATTCTGTAGGCTCTCTCTTCTCACTTTATTTCCTTTCCTGTGCAGCTTTTTAATATGATTTATTAACACTTGGCATTATTTCCTGAGCTTTAGGGTTCCTATTGGGAAAGTTGTTGCCTGTGCCTATGTCCTGGAGGATTAGCCCTAACTTTTCTTCTAGAAGTTACATAGTTTCTGGTATAATTCTAAAGTCTCTTCTTTGTCTCTCTGGGGGCAGACCCTGGGGCCAGGAGATATAACTTGGCCCAATGGGTGGCCAAGGGGAGGCCCTATGCAGGGAATACATTCAGATGTGCAGGCTGAGATGTCCTGGGTAATTTTGGAGGCCACTGGTCATACAGAATGGAGGCAAGAGAGGAAAGAGAAGGTAAACTTGAGCTTCAGGTCATTTCAAAGATGCATTTTTTAAAAGGCAGAATATTAGAACATTATTTAATAGTTTGTGAGCTTGATTCATAACGTCAAAATACTTAAACATGTGGTGTGTGAGCCTCCAGTTATATTCTTGTCTCTTTTTGTCTTTAATGTTGGGACAAACTTAGGTAGGTTTTTAAAAAACAAAACAAAAAAGTGAGTTTATTTATTCCCATTTTCTTAATTCTCTTAATTGATTAATAAACACACTATAACCAGTTATCTTTGAATCTCACCATGAATTATAGGTAAAAGCCCTTTCTTAAAGATTTATTCATGAGCTTTTAGATTTTTAGAATAATTATTAAAAAATTATCTCAAGTGTTTTAAGTGTCAGCTCTTCAAGGAGAGTTTGGGGAGAGTTGTCAAATAATCCATTGTCTGATACTTAATTCTTTGTTTTTAAGGCATACTGGAAATGTTTTTTAGTCTAGGCAATGTATCCTGCTCTAAAGGAAATTATAAAACAAATGAGAATGTAGGAGAAATGTACATGGAAAAATGACCAGCAAATGAGAAATCCGCATTATCAATAATGAGTGCGTTAAGAGAATGTCAGTACACTTGGGCTATGCAGGAAGCCTCCAGGCTGGACCCTGCCGTGTGAATCAGAGTTGGATTGCGCAGAGGGTGAGGCGACATTCTAGAGGAAAAACCCCATGAGCAAAGATAACGAGACAGGCAAGCAGGTGGTGTGCTTGTGGAACTGAGAACATTCGAATTTGGTTAGTGGACAGTTGGCACAGGCACATGGAGGCGGGATGACTACAAAGAGGAACAGTGCCATTCTGCTCAGGGTTATGAAAGTGTGGGCTTTCTCTTGAACAGAGTGGACAGTCACTGAATGTTTTTAAAGAAGTAGGTGATGGAATAAAACCTATGATATAGAAAGGTTTTTGTATACAGTGACTGGTGAGGGAGACTAGAGGCAGGCGGGCAGAGGAGGTTCTGAGCGCCTGGACTGAAGAGGAGGCCAAAAATCTGACATTTCCTTGTTCCCAGAACTTGAAACATGTTCTGTTTTGTTTGATTGTTTGTTTGTTTTGGTACTGGGGATTGAACCCAGGGGCACTTACCCACTGAGCCACATCCCCAGCCCTGTTTTATATTTTATTTAGAGACAAGGTCTCACTGAGTTGCTTTGTGCCTTGCTTTTGCTGAGGCTAGCTTTGAACTTAAGATCCTCCTGCCTCAGCCTCTGGAGCTACTGGGATTACAGGCATGCTCCACTGGGCCCAGGTGCCTCTGTGATATCTTAATAAAACATCATGGTGATTTCATAGCATAGATTGTTAAAATCATTTTCTAATTGACATTTTTGGTTGACCACCTGCAATTGCTAGTGGCTGTAGAGTGCTGTGTCATGGTAGACTCTTTGGTATCAGAGGTCAATAATATATACTTTCGAAAGTTACTGTAAAAATTGTACTTAATACTCTTAGCATCAGTAGAGGAACACAGTAATTGTTTAATCAATTAGGTTACTTTTCCTCTTGAGATTTTTATAAGTCTAGCAAGGGGGATTGATATATGTGCAGTCATTTTGTCATTGCCATGAATATTGCAAATATTATAAGAAAAAATATCATCCATGCCAAAATTACTTAACAATGGAGAAACCATTCAAGAGAGAAACAGCAATTTCTAATGTTAGTCAAAAATGCAAAATACATTCTTATCTTTTCACTAACTCAGAAGTCTGTATCCAGTCTCAAAACAACAAAACAGGAAACTAATAAGCTTTCTGATTAAATTAATTTTGTTAATTTTCTAAAGGTATTTAATACGAAACTTTGTTGTTTATATCCCTATGTACTTTATTTTAAAATGCACACATAAAAAGTTCAAAGTAAAAAGTCAGCCTTCCTGTGTACATGAGAAACCAAGCAGGACTCAGTTTTATCTTTCCTTTTTATGGATAAATTTCTCTTGGGGGCTTAGGAAGTCAGATGTTCCAACTTTTATTCTTCCTGTTTCATTATTTGAGCTTATTCTCCTCTGAGACTTGTGGAAAATAGAAAAGGTAGAGGAAGGATATATTGACCTGAACCATAAATCCTAGTTCTTCTGTGTAAGACATTTTTTCTTACCATCTCTTGATTTATTTCCATGACAAGCATCCAATAAATGCTTTACACAAAGCCATGTTAGTTTTAAAGCACTTAAATTAATGTTTTGATTTTTGGTGGGGAAGGGTGAAATTCATGTGGGCTGTTGCTGGAATAACCTGTGATTTGAGACTCTGGAATTCTCCTGTGATTTTTAACCCACTGTGCTTCTCAGGGTTGGACATGCTTGTGTCATTGTTGATATTCGTTTAACTTATCTTCAAAAGAAATTGAAACCCAAAGACAAAATGAGCTTCCAGCTTGTTAGACCATCCCTTTAGCAATTTGGGATGCAGAATTATCCTTTTGAAATAGTACTGAATCATGACTACACAAACTAATTAGTTCTGCGCTCCTGGGAAGTGTTAAAGTTTTAATTTCTTATAAAACCCCATGAAACTTCTCCTTGATGGTAGTAGTTCTCCAGGAGCATTACTAAGGTAACAATATATCTGAGCTGTATCCATTTTATAAATTTTGATAGCTACTCAACATCATTTAGATTCTCTATATCCTTTCAAATGGATATTGCTACTTATCTGTTGCTTGAATTTGTTCCCAGTGAATAGCTTTAGTAGCTATTATATTTCACTCCAGGAAGATCTCTGTTTTAGAAGTGAAAATGAATTAGCTATACCTTGTAATGAAGCTTAGTAAGATGGTGGAATATAGAATGATGTATGTACAAATAATTACCATAATATTACTGTTAAATTTGGTCTTAGCCCTAGGATCATAGGTAAGGAATAAATAAACTTTTGTGGTAAACAAAACATTGAAGTAGAAGATATAACATTTGGTTCCAAGGCTTAAAACTGCCACAAATTTGCCTTACGGCCCTGCTTCATTAATAGATCTATCTGTGCTCAATTTTGTCATCTATAAAATTGCCGTATTCCACATGTTTCCCTCACTACTTTAATATTATGATTTAGGTTGTGTGTAAAGATCATCAAATTTCCTGCTGGTGAAAAGCCCAGAAACATCCTTGAGTACAAAAGGTTTAGTTTGAAATGATGTTAGAAACTAGGACAAAAAACAAGAGTCAAGGCATCCTTGAATATGGCAGTTGTATATTGGTATAACACAGGAGAAAATGTTATACCAGCACAAGGGAAACCAGAGGGTTCAAAGTCTGAGTTGTCTTTGCTTAAGACACTGATAAGAGCCTGAAGTGTAGGGCAAGTGAATGAACAAAAGGACCAATTTAAGGCAGCATCTCCAAGAAAATTTCAATAGTTGGGGTAATACTGTCTGCCCAGTTCCTTACACCCTTATAGTTCAGGTAATAACAAAACTCATTTGTTTCAAGTTTAAAATAAAACAGGAATTTAGCTCATATAAATTGAGTCTGGGAGAATAGAGTAGCAGAATTCATCCTTAAATGTGTACATCAAACCAATTTTTGTCTTTCATTTACAATTTTTAATGAAGATAGTTTTTTTAAATACAATTGAATTTGGGCACAGATTGATATTAAGGTCACATAGTATAAAATATAAATTAAATTGATAATTGTCCTATTGATGGCCTCTTAATTCATAAAAAGTACTGTGGATAATGTCAGTGTTTTGAACATCCATAAAGGATGCCCTGAAGTTGAGAACATAAGCTAGACATTTGATTTATTTACAAAAGGAAAGGAAAAATTCTCATTGAGATTCCCTCCCCCTCTGGATTTATAGATACATTAGAGATAACAGAGAATACTGACATGACTTCTATAAATGAAAAATGAAAGGGAAGAATGCAGCTTCTAGGCTAAGGGATTAATTGAGGTACCTAGTGGGTACATTCACTTGAGGATAACGCCATCAATATGTCTGCTGAACCCTCTCTCCTGCTTTGCAGTCCCTATTGCTTTTCTAATAATATCTTTTAGGCATCCAAGGTTAAAATTCAAAATCCATCCTTTACTTCTTCCTTTTCTTGTAGCCAGGCAGGTTCTAAGTCCCACTGATTCTCCAACTAAAATGTATCTGGCATCTAACTTATTTTTCCATGACTGTTGTCATCCTAACCAGCTCCCTACACTGCACATTGCCTTCTTCATTGATTCTTGACATACTTTAATAAGATGAAGATTCCCTCTTATTAACTTTCTATAAATCTGTTTATCGACTCTGAACTTTATGTTTTGAAAAGTTCTAGTGATTAACAAACTGTATTTATAAGTTTGTATGATATTTAGCTAATTTATCTATTTTTATAAACCCAAGATCTATTCCCATACAACTTTTAGAGTTTATATTTCTTAACTAAGTTTCCTTACTAAGAATTAATTGCTGTGATTAATTGCTTTCTTTTTGAATTCGCAAGTACTGGTTGATTTCTCGACCCATACATGAGATCTGGTGTTCTTAATAGCAATTTAATCTTAACTTAGGATCTCTATTAAATAGATTTCAGGTTCGCGAAGACACCATTGCTATCTTATACTGCACTTCCTTTGGTATTTTGGTGTCTGCTTTCACCCTTTCTTTATATTCTTATTACCCAAATGTTGGTTCATTTATGAAGAGCTCTGGAAGTGACAACAAATGAAGCAGGAATTCCAGAGAGCAGAAACTAGAAGTGGAAGGCTTCATTCAAAATAAGAAACATAGAGACTGGAGATATAGACAAAGCTACACACTCCATGGACAGACACATCAATATAAAATAGAAGAGGAGTTGGGGTAGGGGTTATAAAAGATCGGTCATGGAGAAGGGAATAAGAAGGTTGTAAGAAAATTGTGGGAGAAGCTGGAGTCAGTGCCAACAGTAGAATTTTGAATATCATCTAGCCCTGGGAACTTGTTATTCAAAAATTGCCCTTAGTCTAGTAGCATGGACATCATCTGGGAACTTATTAGAAATGCAGATCCTGAAGCTGCACTCTTCTTAGTGACAAGATCTCTAGGTGATTTGTTTTTGGAAAGGACTAGCCTAGAAGACCCACTTATTTTTGGACATCTGTGAATTGAGTATTCAGGGATGACATTGAAGATATCCAATAATAAAGTTGAGTTGATTATAACAGCAGGTTGAAAATTTACATTTATTTCCCCAATGGTTTCTTAGTGCTTCAAATGACAAAATAGATCTTTTATAGACTTTCACAAAGTTAGGGATAGAGGTGATTTGAGCTCAATGTGTATTAGAATAATATTTTTCAGATAGCAAACTGTGCCTTAGTACAGGTTGGGTGGAGAATAAATGAAATAATCTAATTATGGGCGAACCAGAGTTTTTCAAGAGTCTGTTCATGTACTTAGAATATGTAACTTTTTTGACCTTAAATCTATTCTTCCCAGTTTTTAGTGCCTCGGGACATAAAAACAGTTGGCCATCTGGTTTTACTAAACACTTTCTCATGTATGAGGACAAGATGTATTACTTGGAGCTGCTAGGAAGTGCACTGTGGAAGAATTTAGGACACTTCTCTATTCAAACTATTTCTCAGGGATAAAGAACTTGGCCTGTATCAAAAGTTAAAGAAAACTCTGTTGGGAGTACTCCTGATTCTTTCTTCATGTGCCTTAGGTATCTGCAGATGCCATATAAATAAGCATTTAATTAACTACAGAAGGTATCTGACAGTTTGAGCTACACTTGACCACTCATCCACGCTTCCCTTAATAGAATTTAAAAGTTTGCTATCCAAATTTTTGGTAAAAGCTTCTGGTTTTATTTTTCTTGTTATTTTATCATTAAATTAGAGATGATACTTGACTAGATAAAACTATGTTATTTACCAAGAAAGAAATTAAATCACATATTGAAAAAGAATAACTATAAATTTCTGATAAAAGATTCACTGTAAATTTCTGATAAAACATTAACTGTGTTGTTCAACTGAAAAGGAACAACATGAAATTATCAAAAGTAACACAATTCACTGTATTCTGCTAAACGTGTTGCATTCACTGTAGTGATAACAAACATAAAAACCTTTTGACATTTCTAACTTTATACTTAAAAGAAATGTTTCCTTTCCTCCTCCCCATAATTTGATCTTACTAGTCTCTAGCAGACATTATTTTTCCTGAGGATCCCTTTAAAATTTTTCATAGGATGCTTTGATCACAGTTAATAGCAGTACAGAACTGTAAGGTCAAACTGCCCATTTATATTTAGGAGGATAGATCGAAACAGATATCAGCTAGCATATATATTTGCCCAGCCACAGGCAAGATTACTCAGCAAATACTTAGAAGATTGTGTTTCTTTATTTTTGTATTTTATCCAATACTTTGTTTAACTGGTAATTTGCTTTTGAGGCAGCATCATACAGGCATTTGTCAAAACATTGACCATTGCAAGATATTAACCAGTTGCTAAATTTTAGATGTAATTCAACCAGAGGAACAGATATTTAAACTGAGGGTCAAAAGAACTAGGAAAAATTGTCACATAATGTCCTCAAATTCACCAAGACCAGAGTAGATGTATTTACAGAGAATTCGTGACTTTCAGGACTCCTCACACATATAAATCTCTTTAGAGTTTAAGTCAGGTATAATGACATAGATGAGGCAGCAACAAGGCACAAAAAGTACAAAAGTAAACAACTAGTAGTAGGGTGGGTTTGCAGGCTTCCTTCCCCGTACTTCCCCATCCCCACCAATGGCACCCAGGGTGGCCAACCCCACTCCTTTTCAGGCTTATAACTATGCATTGTGCAGTCTTCAGGGATTCTGAGATCTTTATGCAATGTTAGTGCTCCCAGAATATGCTCTCTTGGGTTGGTCTTAAGCCATGAGGGATATAGGATTCATATTCCTGTTTAAATATGAACATTCTTCTCCTTTCACCCATGGGTCCCTTCCCTGTCTTTCTTGGTGAGGTGCTATGAGGAGGGCACCATGCAGTCAATGTTACTATACAATGTGTTGTTCTGCATATATTTTGTAAGATTCTGAATGATAAATTTAATGTGGCCCATAAATGAAGTATTGTCCAGGTTTCCTTCCTCCTCTGTATAAGACAATATTTGTTAATCATCTTTATTCTTTGACAAGAAAATCAGCAGCTGGATGAAAATATCTATGGGCGGTATGAGGGATAATTCGAAATCATCAGTAATGATGTAACCAGCATTCAGCAAATAGTATTAGGGAGCTGCATAGGTAAGAAGATGTGCATTGTTTCAACACAAACAGGTTCTGATGAGCCATGACATTGGATAATAACAGTCTCACAGTAGGAGATAATGAAGTTAGCACAGTTGAGAACATAAGAGGATGGTTCCTAGCTCAGAACAGGAAGAGGTGACATCTGGACACTGTGAGACTTCACATGACTAGATGATAAACACACAAATACTTCTTTTCTACCCATTATTATAATCTTCATCAATACCTTGCTAATTCTACAGGGACCTATTAGATCTGCAATTAATTAATTAATTAATTTGATGCTGAAGACTGAACCCAGGAGTGCTTTACAACTAAACCACATCCCCAGCCCTCTATAATTTATTTGAAGTCAAATTATTTAGATAGGGGTTCTAGAAAAATATTTTCCAAGGTCTCAAATAGCTCACAGGGGTTTACAATTATGTAAGTACTTCCAGTTGCAATTTCAGACTTTTTCCTTCTAAAGTTTTGATATAATTAATTTTAATACTTAGGAGAGAATAATGAGTCAAACAAAATGGGAAAGATACACTTTGCTGGGCTTCTCCTACAGCATGTTTTAATCAGTGCTGAACTTTGGAATTAGGAGTTGGAACTTGAAATTAAGATATAATTGGGTGAGGCCTTAGTTCTGCCATGTTTGTGTAATCCTCAGCAAGTCTCTAACTGCAACAAGTCTGTTCCATTTTCCTCATAAAGTTGTTTATGAAGATGGAATAAAATAATTTTATAAGCAATTTACAGTGTTTTTCAATATTTTCATTAACCATTAAATGGAGAAGACAATGCACCAAAATTGTATGCTAAAAATACAGTTATAATTAATTTATATTTTTTTGGTATTTGAAAAAAAGTTTTTTTGAGTTGTAGATGGACACAATGCCTTTATTTTATTTGTTTATTTTTATGTGGTGCTGAGGATTGAACCCAGTGCCTCACACATGCTAGGCAAGTGCTCTACCTCTGAGCCCCAGCCCCAGCCCTTTTTTGTTATTTTTACCATAAAGATAGATAGTAAAATTTTTATTTGTGCTCTTAAAAATAAAAAATTGTACTAATATTCAGTAAATCCATAATTGTTATTATACTTAATCTTGTACTCAGAATCATCACAGGGGTTGACACATAGGTATAATCTAAAAGTACCAACTGATGTTCTTGTACTTCAGGTAGTGAGTATAAGAATGAGTAAGTATGGGCTGGGGATGTGGCTCAAGCGGTAGCATACTTGCCTGGCATGTGTGTGGCCCAGGTTCGATCCTGCACCACATACAAACAAAGATGTTGTGTCTGCTGATAACTAAAAAATAAATATTAAAAAATTTTCTGTCTCTCTCTCTTTTAAAAAAAAGAATGAGTAAGTGGAAAAGTAGAAGGAATCTTTTCATCCTCTCTTACTCCAAAAATTTGTAGCTAATTTGAAGGAAACCAACACTCACCGAATTCCATGCTTCCTTTCATTTAATTCAGATTGCTTGTAATGGATAATACCTTTTCTGAGAGGCTAGGGTTGACCAACACCTTAAGTCCCTTTATATTTCTAGGATTCCACACGTAATTACAGTAGGCCCTCCATATCTTACAGTAGGCCTTTCACATCTGTGGATTCAACCAACTACACATAGAAAATATTCGGAAAAAGAAAAATTGTATCTATGCCAAATATATAATGACATTTTTTCTTGTTATTATTTCCCATACAACACAGAATAACAGCTTCTTTGATAGCATTTTCATTGAATTATGTGCTATGAATAATCTAAAGATGATTTAAATTTCCAGGAGGATGTGCATAGGTTATATGCAAATATTATGCCATGTTATATAAGGGTCTTGAGCATTTACAAATTTTGGGCTCCACAGGGGGCAGGAAGGTGGGATTTATGTATAGAGGTGTCCTGGAAGCAATCCCTGTGGATAACAAGGGGATAACTATAGTTTAGGTGAGAGATAGAGTCTGTCTTATATAATAGATATTCTCATACTTGATATTTGTATCCCCAGAGTACTTTTTATATATGATGTGAGCACATAACCTTTATTCTACAACCTAGACAAATACACAACCTCTTCTAAGTTTTTTAATGTTTATATTAATTATTCAGAATATTGCATTTCATTGTGGCATATTCATAATGCTTATAACATAGTTTGATCAGATTAATTTCCTACTACCACCTTTTACTCTCCCTTATGCCTCCCCTTTCTCTACAGTAAGTTTCCCTTTTACATTCATGATGTCCTCCTTCACCTCTTCCTTTAAATTTCTCATATGAGAGAAAATATACAATACTTTTGAATCTGACATTTTGCTTAGCACGATGGTCTTCATCTCCATCCATTTTCTTGTAAATGACAGGATTTCATTCTTCTTTATAGTTGAATTAAATACCATTATGTATATATACATCATATTTTATTTATACATTCATTTCTTCACAGATACCTAGACTAATTTCATATCATGGTTATTCTGAATTGTACTACTATAAACATAGGTATGCATGTATCTGTAAAGTATACTGACTTTGATTCTTTTGTGTAAATGTCTGGAGTGGTATAGCTGGATCACATGGTAATTTTATTTTTAGTTTTTTGAGGAAACTCCATACTTATTTCCATAGTGGCTGTTCTAATTTGTATTCTGACCAACTATGTTTAAGAGTTCATTCCCACCCCTATCCTTGTCAACATTAATTATTATTTGTATTTTTGATGACTGCCAGTCTGGTTGGAATGATATCCTCTTCTGACTTTGAATAAGAAGTTACTGATTCAAAGGAGTAAGATTTGGAGAAAATCCATTTTGGAGATGAATAGTGTCAGCAGAAGTGGCAGTAATACTGTTTCTAGCAGTGTTACTATGGCTTTACTACAGTATTACTATAGCAGTATTACTATGGCTTTCGATGTTCAGTGCCAAAAGCTATGGCAGACCTGTCTCCAATGTTTAGTGACAGAAGCAGTGGTGACTTTTATGAACTGGTTCTGGAACTTGGCCTTGCTTTGTTGCCCTCATTTCCTCCTCTCTCCAATGCAAAAAATTGTGAACAACATTGTAAGTTCTCAAATAATACCTATTTTCGAAAAGTCGCTGTGGGTTTCTGTTGTTTGCAACTTCAAACCTCTGATGATGAAAGTTCCATGCTGCTTTAACTATTGCTTTATTGTGATACAGGAACCCTTCTCTGATTTTCTTTCCATTTAGGCATCCACTGAGGCTCTTCTCATTCTGATCTCACATTTTTTTCTGATCTCCTCTCCCACTGGGAGATGAAAACAGACAGTGTGATATTCTTTATTGTTGAACATTTTACATTGAAAATTAGTCCTTTTGCTTCCTGGGGTCAACTTTCTAGAACAGAGATTGTTGAATGTTGTATAAAGAAGAGGCCACTATATCTGAATAGATTAAGCTCATTTATAAGTCTTTATATTTATCTTTATGTAAACATATTTTTATATTCTTTAGCAACTTCATACTTGAGATGCAGATATTTTGCCATCAAATTATGTGCACTTATTTTTAGGTAATTTTCATTTTGGTGCATGATGAAACTTCCATTATTTAGAAACATAAAATTTCAGAATACTTTTATTGACATCCCTTCCCCCTTCTCTGGGAGTTTAAAGATTGTGCATGTATGGGGCCCAATTCCTGATGTTTTTCCTTTGCAATATTTGTACTGATTTCTTCCAACCAAGATTATAACTAATTTAGAGTTTATTAAAAAGTTATTATGCTGACATTTAAACTTATTTGGTGGTAAATGTGGCAGAACTTTCTTTAAATACCACAAGGATAAAAATTTTAACAAAAAAAATAATTCCATAGGTTTTCAATTAGTTTTTTTTTAAACACAAATGGTGACACATTTTGAACACCTAAAAAAACCAACAAAATTTCACACTTAAAAATTGGACTCTACTTAATTAGTTTAAGTAGTAAATCTTACTCTAAAATAAAAATGAAAGCCATCAATTTTGAGTACTTTTTAAACAAATTCCAGATGCTCAGTTAGTGCAATAAAGTATACTATATTGTCATACACATACACCACTGACTCTTACATAAAATGAGTTTCCTTATAGTTTTGAAGATTGAAAATGAAGTATCAATTCAGAGGACAAAAGTTTCACTCAAACATTATATAATTTTTAAAAAGAGAAACCCATGATATTATGTAGACAATTTGAGTTAGCTCTTTATTCAGGAAAACACTAGTATGGAGAATCTATTAGTTTTCTATTGCTTCTATAACAAATTACCACATATATTGGATTAAAACAATTTTACAGCTCTGTAGAAGTATGAAATGAGTCTCATTGAGTTAAAATCAAGATACAGGTAGGACTGCGTTCCTTTGTGTAGGCTGTGGAAGAAAACTGGGTTCTGCTTCTAATCTAGCAGCTCAGGAGGCTGAAGAAGGAGGATTGCAGGTTCCAGGCCATCGTAGCAATTTAGCTAGACCCTGTCTCTAAATAAAATATAAATAAGGGCTTGGGATGTGGTTCAGTGGTTAAGCACCTCTGGGTTTAATTCCCAGTATAAAAATAAATAAATAAATACTGGATCCTCATGTTTTCCAGCTTTGAGAGGCTGCCAATATCCCATAACTGCCCCATTGTGTAGTCTGTGGGTGAAAATCTGGGCATCAACCTAGAAGATCATCGGAAAGGCAGATTCTTTGGCTTACCACATACCCACTGATCTAGGATCTGCAGTTTAAACAGGATCCTCAGGTGAGATTCATGCACACATTAAAAGTATGTAGAAAATCTTTTTCTTTCTTTCTTTTCTTCCTTCCTTCCTTTCTTACCTTCCTTCCTTCCTTCCTTCCCTTCCCTTCCCTTCCGTTCCCCTTCCTTCCTTCCTTCCTTCCTTCCTTCCTTCCTTCTTTCCTTCCTTCCTCCCTTCCTTCCTTTCAATCCAGGTGTATTTACCCACTGAGTCACATTCCCAGCCCTTTTTATTTTTATTTTGAGACAGAGTCTTGCTAGGTTGTTTAGGGCTTCATTAAGTTGCAGAGGCTGACTTTGAACTTGTGATCTCCCTGCCTCAGACTCCCAAACTTCTGGGATTACAGGCATGCACCACCATGTGATGTATTCCTTATTTGCAACCAGAGGCATTTTATTCATGTCTGCTTCAGTCATTGGACTACCATTAAGTAGTAGAAAGTATTCTTTCATTTAAAGAATCATAAGGGAACTGAAAGGAATCTGAAAACCTCAGGTGTGCACCATGCAGAAGCATCTCCTTTCAGCCATTTCTGTTCTCTCTGTGAGCCTGTCTTCATTTTTAGCATTAGTAAGTGCCTAGTTTGATAGGAAGAATCATTATTTTCGTGCTAATTGGGAGAAAGGGGAAGGATGGGGGATGAAAAGTGACAGAAAACTGTGAGTCAATTGCTTAATTTCCAGAAGATAAAAAGAGGGAACTTGGAAACAATAGACCTGAAAACATAATCTCATTACCTAGAAAAATTATAGAGTGAAGTAATAAAACATTTATATTTAGAAGAACTTTGGAGAACTTGACATCACAATATGAGTTTACTGAGAACAAGACATAAATTATATATTCCATTATATTCATTCATAATGGAATCTTTAACATGGTAAATCAGAAAAACATGCTCACAGTGTATCCTGAGTAAAGCTCTTGGTATAATTGGTGAATCCCTTGATATGATTTGTGAAGCAATTGATACAATGTTGGGTAAGTGACAGCAGTGATGTGTTCTGATCTGGTAATACCCATTGTGCCCACCATGACTTAAGGAGAGCAGAGAGGTGTCTGTCCCAAATGTCTTATTTGCAAAGGTCATTCAAGAAAAAAAATACAACTTTTTTTTTTCTCATCCTCATACAAGTTGAAAGGGATAACAAGCAGACTATATAGTTTGGAAAAGGAGAATAAAAATTTCCCATTAAAAAAGGAACATTGTGATTAAAGTCAGTGAACTTCACAGTTTGGGAGGTAAATTTCTCTGCATAGCAATAGATAGTAGTGATCAGCTTGAAGAAATACAAATGCAGAAGAGATGGAGTTTTAACTAATTATAAACCCTCATGACTTAATAGGGTAATACAGCTATAGGATGGAAGGAAGGAAGCCTTCTTTGATTTTAAATTCCCAAGGCCTACCTAAAACTTAGCATTTAGTAGGTACTTGGTGAATTATTTTTTTATACTGTGCATTGAACCCAGAGGTTTTATAACTATAGAGCTACACCACAGCCCTTTTAATTTTTAATTTTGAGATGGAGTCTTGTTGCTTTGGGCTTCACCAAGTTGCTGAGGCTGGCCTCAAACTTGTGATCCTCTTACCTCAGCCTCCTGAGTTTCTGAGATTACCGGCATACAACACCATGCCCAGTGATAAATATTTGCTAAATGAACAATCCTTGAATTATACAAGCATTAGAATTGTGTTTGGTTGCAGTAATAAAAATTTAAAGTCTATGGTATATAAAATGGCTAACATCCAAAATATTACATCTGCTTCTAAGTACCATATTTTTAGTGTTACACTGACAAATGCTATGCTGTAGGAAAACTTGGAAACCTCTTTGGAGAAAAAAGACTGAAAATTGTCTTCTGGGAAATGTTTTAGTGAAGTAAAAAAGTAAAAGGGGATATTTTAATTTTTTGCAGTGCTGGGGATCATATTCAGGGCCTAGCACATGTTAAGCAAATGCTTTACCACTGAACTGTAACCCCATCCCCTAAGGGGATATTTTAAACAGGCATTCAAAATCCTTAAGTAAATCTAAGGATGGGCTTGTTGTTCTAATAGACAGACACAGAGCAAATGTAGGAAAGCTACAAAGTAGTAAATTGAATTCTAACATAATTTTCTAACCAGTAGAGCTGGCTAATGATGGAATAGGCCTCCCTTGGTGGTGATGCGTTTTCTTTTTTTGGAGGCTAAATGTTTATTGGTTACAGAGATGCTAGAGATAGGAGTCTTCATGGCAGGATTTCTTAAAGAAAATTCTGATTCTTAAGCGTGTTACAGCATAGGATTCAGATTTTTTTTTATCCTACTATATTATTCAGGAAACATTTATTGACTTTTCATTTGTTAACTTGTAGAATTAATATCTTCACTTTACTTCTGTCATTTGAATGAGACAAAGCGAGAGATGATGATGGGACCACGGCATTGAAATTATAAGAAACAGGACTCTACAAGACATTTAGAATATTTACATTTCTAGGTAAACTCCTACTTGCTAGATTTCTTTGCAATTCTTGTATTGATTTCTTTCCTACAGTGAATAAAAAATTTTTTTGATATGTTAATAAAGTAGAAATTTCTCTGAATTTCTTTTAATTCCTAAGTAACTGTGGCAGATTTGTATTGTTGGAAAATGTTTTTCTCAGCTATTCACTGATTTTAGGAACAGAAAAATCTTCAGATATCGCCCAAAGAATGTGAGGACACAAAACTTACATTTATAAGAGAAAAATGGATATTTAAAATTCATGGATGTGACGATCATTGCCACTAAAAGTGTTACATTGTTAAAAAGAGCTTTGCTTTTCATGTTATATGATAGTGAAATGTTATTGTTGAGTGATTTCCTAAGGGAGACAGATGGATATACAAAGAAAGCTTGGCAGGTATAATGGCTCATGGGCTAGGACACTCCAGGAAGGTGAATTAGATGGACCTTATAGCTTAGTGACAAAACCTCTTAAAAGGAGATGAGAAATAATGGGCTCAATATCTAGGTCAATAGTTTCGGCTGATCATACTGAGTCAAAGAGCAAATGTTTTGTGTCACAATCAGACCACATAAAGTTCTAGAAAAATGCTGCAAAATTACATAGAAAAACTAAACAAAAACACTTGAATTGATATTTATCACAAACCACCCCCTCTGCTTGTCCCTGGTAAATTTGAGGACAAAGCCAGTATTCTGGCTAAACAAAAAGATTGTTTTGGGCATGACAATGTGAAATAAAAGATTTTTTGTCTAATTCTTCCCATATGCTGGACAAACTAAGTTCATTGTTCAGAGTACTTTGATGAGGAAAAAAAGCTAATGAAGTAAAAACAAGAAATGAATCCAGCAAAGTCATTATAATCTTAAATGTCCTACTGTCATATGATGCTATTAGTTGTTATTAACATTGCCATTTCTCTAGGGTAAGACCTACAAATTATGTCTATGTATAACTCAGTGTTTTTTCTCCTTAAAAAGTTATTTGTAGGCTGTATAATAGGATAAAAAGCAAAAATCTGAATCCCATGCTGTAACACACTTTAGAATCAGCCTACAAATTTTTTGAACATTTTTGCTTTATAATCATTAAAAATAATAATTGCTACATAAGACTAGGTGTAACATATATTTAAGATCTAAAACATACCACATAATGCACACCAAAAACTCATCATTGCAATTGACCATACTCTTTTCCAAAGTGGTCATTTTGATTTACACTTTCTGTCATGTATGCATTGCAGTTGATCCTTCTCCTCTCTAATATTTGATATTGTTAGTCTTCTCAACTTTTGCTAATTGAGTTAGGTTATACTATAAGTGTCAAGATTTATAGACATTTTTAAATAAAAGAGATATCAATAAAATGATAAGTCAGTGAAAAATTGGCATTGCTCATTTATTCACCAAATATTTATTGTGTGCCTAATAGTTACCTATCACTAAGAAAACCACTGAAGCATATAAAGAATATTTTTAAAAAAGAAGATACAAATGCTCTTACTGTAGATTACAATATATGCAAAATTGAAGCATTCAAATAGTTCAAAATGACAGTATTATCATTTTTCACTTTTTGGTTTTCCTTCTTCTCTCCCTTCATAGTTTGTTTCTATACCTTTGGACTTTCCAGGAAAGAAACCTAGAAATGACCTCTAAGTCTGTTTATTTTTGTTTTATTCCTGCCATTCATCCTGTTAGCTCATACTTTGATTGCCAGTAATGTTAGTTCTCAGTCGTTATTTAAATACCTGAGATAATAACTTTATACAGAGTAAAGGTTGGCTCAATTGCTTTTGTACCTGTGGTGAGGCTGCACTTCATGGTGGGGTACACATGGCAAAGAAAAGCTGCTTACATCTCTCGGCATGGTGGTGCTTGCCTGTAATCCCAGCAATGTGGGAGGCTAAGGCAAGAGGATTGCAAGTTCCAGGCTAGTCTCAGCAATTTAGCAGGGCCCAAAGCAACATAGCAAAGTTAAAATAATAATATAGGACTGGGAATGCTGTTCAGTGGTAAAAGTGTCCCTGGGTTTAATCCCCAGTGAGGGGCAGGTGTAGGGGGAAGCTATTCATCTAATGGTCAGAAAGTGAAAGAGAAAGGGGAAGAACAATGTCCCACAGTGTCCTTCAAGGTCCTTCAAGGGCAAGTCCCCAAAGGCCAGAAAATCTCACACTAGATCCCACTTCTTAAAGTTTGTACCACCTCCCAATAGTGCCAAGTTGCAGATCAAGCCTTTAATGCATGTGCCATTAGGCGACATCCCAGATCCAAATTATAGTTCTATTACAATATTCTGCTGAAGGATGATCCAGATCTGAATACGGGCAGAAGGGAGAGGAGAATGAGGGAGGATTTTTGATTGTCTGAAAAGATGTACGAAAATTGAAGGAAGGAGGCAGCTGGCGCCCCGGGCCTGGGGCCGCGGCGGCGAGAGGGGTTTGCAGCGAGGGCGGGAGCTGGCGAACCGGCGCGCGAGGGAGGGAGGCCGCCCCCCGCGCCCCTCCTCCTCGCCCTCCTCCGCGGCCGCCGGTCCCTCCTCCCGCCGCCTCCCTCCTCCTTCCTCCCTACCTCTCTAAGACATCCTCGCACTGCCGGGCCGCCGCGGCCACCTTCCCTGCCCGAGCTGCAGATGTGGCGGAGCGGCCGGGCGCCGGGTGGCCGTGCCAGGGGAGCCCGCGCCCCGTGAGCCTCGCGCCGGCCCCCGCCCGCCCCGGCCTCTGCCCCGCTCGCCCCCCACCGCCCGCGACCGCCGGAGCCCGCAGCTGCGAGCACGACCGCCCCCGCCGCCGAGGTTCCTGCCTAAAGATCAGCTGGGTGCCCCCTTCTGCCTGCAACGCCAGCACCCCATCACCATGCACTCCTTGAACGAGCCGCTAGACCTGAAGCTGAGCATCACCAAGCTCCTAGCGGCGAGAGAGAAGCGGGAGAGGGTGCTGGGTGTGGTCCGGCACCGCACTCTGCACAGGGAGCTGGGCCTGGTGGATGATAGCCCCACACCTGGCTCCCCAGGCTCCCCACCCTCAGGCTTCCTGCTGAACCCCAAGTTTCCTGAGAAGGTGGATGGACGCTTTTCTGCAGCCCCTCTGGTGGACCTCAGCTTGTCACCACCGTCTGGACTGGACTCCCCCAATGGCAGCAGCTCACTCTCCCCGGAACGCCAGGGCAATGGGGACCTGCCTCCAGTGCCCACTGCCCCGGTACTGAATTTAGGCTACCCTAATCCAGCAGGGCCTCATTTTAACTTGATTACATTTGTGAAGATCCCATTTCCAAATAAGGTCACAAGCACAGGACTTCCAGCCACTGCGATATTTGGACAGTGTCCCCAGCTCCTTCCAGTTCTTCCTACCCCTGGGCTCTGGGGGGGGCCCTGCATCTGCCTGCTTCCTCCTTCCTCACACCCTCCAAGGACAAGTGCCTCTCGCCAGAGCTGCCCCTGCCCAAGCAGCTGGTGTGTCGCTGGGCCAAGTGTAACCAGCTCTTCGAGCTCCTGCAAGACCTGGTGGACCATGTCAATGACTATCACGTCAAGCCTGAGAAGGATGCAGGGTACTGCTGCCACTGGGAGGGCTGTGCCTGCCATGGCCGTGGCTTCAACGCCAGGTACAAGATGCTCATCCACATCTGCACGCACACCAATGAGAAGCCGCACCGCTGCCACACCTGCAATAAGAGCTTTTCCCGCCTGGAGAACCTAAAGATCCACAACCGGTCCCACACAGGTGAGAAGCCCTATGTCTGTCCCTATGAGGGCTGCAACAAGCGCTACTCCAACTCGAGTGACCGCTTCAAGCACACTCGCACCCACTACGTGGACAAACCCTACTACTGCAAGATGCCTGGCTGCCACAAGCGCTACACAGACCCCAGCTCTCTGCGCAAGCACATCAAAGCCCATGGCCACTTCGTGTCTCACGAGCAGCAGGAGCTCCTGCAGCTACGCCCACCCCCTAAACCACCACTGCCCACCCCTGACAGCAGCCCCTATGTTAGTGGGGCTCAGGTCATCATTCCCAACCCTGCTGCCCTCTTCGGAGGCCCCAGCCTGCCTGGCCTGCCCCTGCCCCTGGCCCCTGGCCCCCTCGACCTCAGTGCCCTGGCCTGTGGCAATGGCGGGGGTGGCAATGGCGGGGGTGGCGGGGGTGGTGGGGGTATCGGCCCTGGGCTGCCAGGTCCTGTTCTGCCCCTCAATCTGGCCAAGAACCCACTGCTGCCCTCTCCCTTTGGGGCTGGTGGACTGGGTCTGCCTGTGGTCTCCCTCCTCACTGGCTCCGCTGGCGGCAAGGCAGAGGGGGAGAAAGGGCGTGGGTCAGTGCCCAGTAGGGCCCTGGGCACAGAGGGCTGCAAGACTCCCCTCGAAAGGACGGAGAGCAGCCGCTCCCGGCCAAGCCCCGATGGACTCCCCCTGCTTCCAGGCACTGTGCTGGACCTGTCCACAGGCGTCAACTCAGCAGCCAGCAGCCCAGAGGCACTAACTCCTGGCTGGGTGGTCATCCCACCAGGCTCTGTGCTACTCAAACCAGCTGTAGTGAACTGAGCCTGCTTACCTACCTACCAGCTATGACAGCTCAGCCAGCAGCTCTGGGCCCCACCCTGAGGAACAGAAACTCTTCTGCAAAATAGCAATAATGTCCTACTGCCCTGGGGCCTGGTGGTCTGTGCTCCCTGGGAAGCTGCAGTCCCAGATGCAGTCCTTGGGCAGCAAGGATGGTGCTAGAAGGTCATTGTTGCCTTCCCAGGTCCCAAGTGAGGACTTGGTCCTGACCATGCTCTTGGGTGCTGAGGCCTTGCTCACCCTCAGGCCCCTGCCCCACAGCTTCTGAGCCCTCTGCCCATCCTCCACCGGACCCTTAGTCCTTGGTTTCCCACCCTGGTGCCTCCTTCATCCCAGGGCCAACTTGAGCAGGTTGTCTTCCCTCACTTGCCAACTTATCAGCCACAGAGGCCAGCAGCGACTGCTTCCCGTGTCCCAACACTGGGAGCAGGCAAAGTAGTATCTGCCCTCCTGTTGGTCCAGACCACCCCCAACTTTATGTGATGTGCTGTGAGGAGCCCCCACCGGGCCATAGCACCCATGCAGGCTCACCCTAGACCCCTTTCCCTCTGGCCTACCCCCTGGAGGGAGAGAAGATAAGATGCAGACCCTGGCTAAGCCACAGGAAGAAGCCATGCTGTTCCCCACCCACCCCTATGACAAGGTGCCTTCCTGCTCGCTAGAGAAGGGAGGCCTGCTTGGTCAGCTGCCGTCATCCCTCATTCAGCCTGAATCAGACTGCACTGCCAGAGGGCCAGCAACATTCCCAGGTGAAGGGCCAGCTGACCACTCACTTGCCCCTATACCCTGGAAGGATCTGACTCAGGCATCCTGAGCGTATGGGAAACATGGAGCCAGGGAGGGAAGGTGTCAGATGGACAGCCCTGGTGCTAGGACTTAATCCAGGCCCAACAGGCAGGGCCAGGCCAGGCTCCATCTTGGTCATCCCAGCTGGGACTGGCCTCACGGAGAGGCCTACAGGGCACTGGTACTGAGGCAAGAGGCAGCTTCTGGTCTTAAGGCACCAAGACAGCATGCAGGGGGGGAAGTGGAGGGAGCTCTCTGGCCATTGACTGAGGCCTGGGTCTGTGGGAGACTGGGCAGCCAAGCATGGCTACGGGCAGGCCCAGCCCCTCTGCCTGGGAAGAGCTGGCTGGAGGAAGGAGCTGGACTTGGGATGTTGTTGCCTCTGGCTTTTTCTCAGTTGAGCCTGATCCTAAGAGACTCCCACTCAGCCAGCTCCCCTAGGGTCTAACTACTATGCAGGAGCCAGAGTATGCCAAGGATATAGGTTATTGATCCCACTGCCCAATCTCCAGAAGTTAGGCTATCCCAGCATGTCCCACTCAACCAACCCTGGGCCTTTTGTTCCCTTCCTGCCAGCAGCTGTAGGCTGCAAAATAGCCAACCCCCTCCAATTCCCCACCCATAGAACAAAAGAGCCACCAGATGGCAGTGGGGTCCTCCATAGCTCTATGGTTCCTCTGAGCAGTTCTGATCCCACTCTTTCCTGGACTGCCCTTCTGTCCTAGAAGGGTCACCCTGACCTGGCAGTCCCTGCTGCTGGTCTTAGAACCCCAGTCCTGACAGGGCCAGGCCACACTGGCTCTGCCCCTTGATGGGGCTGTGAGCAAGGTAGAAAGGAGCTGGTCTTCTTTCTTTGGGTCCACCCTGGACCCAAGCACCCCCCTCATCCCTGTTAGGGCCCTAGGCCTTCAGTCCTTAGCTTGGGGGATATATGGTTTGACTCAAGCCCAGGAGCAGAGGAATAGGGCACTGGAAGGTGACATTAGCTCAGCATGTGATTTGGTGATAGACCAGGCTTGGAAGGGCCAGTATACTTTTCGTTGTTGTTGGTTTATTGTTGCACATTCCAGGATATCAGTATTTTAACAGGTTCTAAGTGCCTTTCTATTGTAGCTTATGTTTTTCTTCCTCTTGGCTCCATTGCTGTTAGCATAGAGTTTAAAAAAGAGATAAGCTAATGACTATAACAATATATTCCTCCATGTGAGAGGACGTTTATAAAGAAACAATAAAAATGAGTTGCAAAGATGAAAAAAGAAAATTGAAGGAAGGAAGGTTTTGTTCCGAACCTCTGGTGCGGGACCTTAAATGTCAGGCTGAAAAGGTGTGGACATTACTCTGTAGTCAACAAGGAGCAGCTAAAGCAATGAAAACTATTTTTTTTCCTGATTTATTTAGAAAGTATTATACTTGTAAGAAATTTATTAAAGCTAAATGTACAAACAAACAAAGACATATCTATGTCTTTGTTTGTTTGTATATATATATATATATATATATATATATATATATATATCCCTAGAATGTATATATATATATGTATGTGTATATATAATATGTATATATATATATATATATATATATATATATATATATATATATATATCCCTAGAATGTGTGTGTGTGTGTGTATGTGTGTGTGTGTGTGTGTGTTTCCATAGAGTAAATAAGAGTAAAATAGCTTGTGGTAATGAAGGCAGTATCTAAGACAATCTCAAAACTGGTATATTCCACAGATAAGCAAAATTATCCAGACCATACTGTCTAAGGGGAAAAAAAAGAGGAATAAAATTAACATTCTTGACTTCTTACCTGGCATAAATTATTCTAGATACATTTAAAGCTTACCCTAAAGTTGTATTATGTTTCCAAATAGTTTATTGCTTTAATTTTTAAACTTTTGTTTTGTATTATTTTAATGTCAAACATGATTAGTTACTTTCCTAATTTGTATATAACACAAATTCCTACCAAACCCTGTAGCTCAGTATTCACTGATTTGGACTTTTAGTTTACATTAGTCAAATATGTTTTTGGAATGACTGTAAAGATCAGCTTAAAGACCCAGAGTCCAAATAAAGTGGAACAAATGAAAATCATGCAATGGACTGAATGAAATTCAAAATCCCCGTTTCTCTTAGTAGCTCTTTACAGCATCTTTATTTTGTGACTATTTCTTACGTGAACATTTTCTAGTGAGTTGTGAGAAAAAAAAAGATGCTACTAGTAAAGAAAAGAAGAGAGTTGTAAATTCTGGGACACAAATATAATTTGTCTTCAGTTCTGATGAAATTTAAAGTATTCACGGTGTTCTAGTGATCATTGGTTCTAACACTAAGTTAGTAACTAAATTTGTGATTGACAAACAAATGTCAGAAAGAGCTTTGTGTTACTTGCAAGATAGTATCATTACTTTTTTGCTCTTTTTTTTTTTTTTTTTGGTACTATGGATTGAACCCAGGAGTGCCTAACCACTTAGCTACATCCCCAGCACTTTTTTGTATTTAATTTAGAGACAGGTTCTCCCCAAGTTGCTTAGGACCTTGCTAAGTTGCTGAGGCTGGCTTTTGAACTTGCAATCCTCTTGCCTCAGCCTCCCAAGCTACTGGGATTAAAGGTGTGGGCCACCACACCTGGTTCAATAATCTTAAGGAGAGGCCATCTGAAAGTTAATTATATCTAAGAAAAAAGTAAAAAAGGACATTAAAACTACAACAATAACAAGGCAACTGATTTTGTTAAAATGAAAGGATTCTTACTTTATTACTGTCTCTATTCAGTCCATATAGACCAAATTAACCCTTGATATTTTAAATGATTTCCATAGGTGGATAAGTTAGTCTCAATTGGAATGATCGTTTTATGCAAATTTAGTGCTGGTAGAACTAAATTTTTCTGATAAATCTATAGATAAACTAATGCATGGCATTTTTGATTATACTGTAGAAGTACCTCCACATTTTGCTGAGCTGCATGAGCTGATCCCTTGTTGTGCATCACTGTCAATGGAGAGAGGAGAAAGAAAATGTCAAGGAGGCAGAAATTGGTCTTGAAACTTTAAAACTGTAAGTGGAAAAGGGCATTGGATTTTGATACATTATGTGTAGTTTACAGACATAATTTTTTAAAAAGTAGATATTAACTTTCAAAAATAAATGATGAAACCAAAACACACAATCTTAAAGTTATATTTTTTTCTCTTAAATCATGTGTGGAGTATAAATGCTAATGATTGGAGGAAGGCATCTTATGACATTATTAGAACAGTTTATTTTTGTATTTTATTTATTCACGTATTTATTCTTTTATTGCTACTCCTCCCTTCCATTTTCACAAAACCAATAACTAATGTGTTTCATGTATGTCCTATGCTTTATACATTTAAAATATTTTATACATCTTTTACTATTAAAACAGAATTCCAAATCCAAACCAAGCTAAAAATCTACTTACACTTTTCAATGATTTTTTTTTTTTTTTTTGGTACCAGGAACTAAATCCAGAGATGCTTAACCACTGATATTATTCTTGATCTTATAAAAAATAAAAACATTTTCCTTTATTTGGTGTGTATCTGCATGTTCTGTTTTTGCTGTTGTTGTTTACAGTTTTTAATGAAAAAAATGTGAAAGTATTAATTAGGATAATGAGTCAGAGAAAAATAAATGACATATTATCCCACTGCTTAAAGATGGCCAGTTATCATATTGGATAATACTTTGAAAACTTTTAAGAGGGATTGTTTAAAAATAAAGTTGAGTTCTTATGTACAAACAGTTTGTGGTTTTTCTCCATGAACATTATAAGAGAAGCATTTCATTTAAGCTGTTTTAAATGTAATTTTCCTCATGGTTATATTTTATTAAAGCAAAAGGATGCAGATTAAACTCATAAAAAGAAGAGAATGCAGAAGCTAGAGTCTGGGAGAGAGCAGGTGCAAGCATCCAATTGACCCTACCCAGTGGAGTTGTATCACCAACACTTAATATTCCCAGCAATGTGAAACACTATAAACACAATATTGCCAACCAAGAAAAATCAAACAAGCTTCAGGTGCAGAGTTTCTAATGGGATTCAGTCATGGAGTCACAGAGTGCCTTGTAACTTACTTAGGTATTGAGATCCCAGGGTTCGTTAGAGTCAAACTGGTAACACAAGGCCCAATTCATCTACCTAAATCCCATGTTAGCATTAACCATCTGCGGCTCCAGGTCAACAAAGACACTCTAATCAGTCCAGATGGTGTAAGACATGAAGGATCATTTCCCAGAAAGTCAGTGTCAATCTTTTCTTTGGAATGTATAGATTTAAACCAAGTTAACCCTTTTCTGACATTGGATTCCATACTTTTATTAGTTATTAATATACCACTATATAAATCTATCACAATTTAACCATCCTCTAATTGTTTGATTTTTGTTGTTCCATTTTTGTTATTATAAGCAATATTGTACTAACTTTTTTGCACACAATATTGATCTTATATTTTATATATTTCTTATAATAAATTTTTGTATGTGAAAATATTTTTTTAAATACTTTGCCAAGTTATTTTCAGAAAATATCTGCCAATTATCATTTTTGAGAAGTTTAGTTTGAGAGTCCATTTTATTGAGTTCTTGAAAATATTATTTTTATTGCTTATTTGGTGAGTTAAAATAAAGTAGCATCACATTTTTACTTTAGAAAACTCCGTTTCAAAGTTTAAATGAGTGTGTATTTATTTATTAAGTCTAACCTTTAATCAACACTTAGTAAGTAAATTCAAGTATGTTGGACATGCTTTGCCTCAACCTATGATTCATGATTCTTTTTCTTGTTGCTAAGATCCATTTGGGGATTTTTCTGTTCCTTTGATCTCTCTATTCATGCATACCTCAGAACTATACTGATTTAATTAAATTTTGTGCTGTGTCAACTATATCACATATATTTGCTGGAACTCTCCCTGAAATCTTGAAGTTTGAAAAACATTACTCATTCATTTACCCTCAATTTTGGGGTTTTTGACCCCAGAAAACTTCACTGCTTCTTCTCAGCAAATGGAATGGTGTTTTTTTCCCATGGGCAACAACCATTTACTCTGGTCAAATTACCTTAGGAGATAGAGGTTGCTTGGATGTTAAAGTGGAAAATAAGGAAATGTATCAGCAAAGCAGCTGCCAGTGACTGTAGCACAAGAAGAGGGAATCACAGACAGGTCCAAAGGAAGAGGCAAGAATTCCCTGAAGCTTCGGAGCCCTCTTTGAGGAAGTGGTAGGGGAAGGAACATAGAACCACAAATGGTTTATGACCCAGAGAGGAAGGAAAGGGAACCAAGGAGAATTACCCACAAAAAACCTCAAGAGAGTTCTGTGAACGATAAATTACTATGAAAATTCAAAAGGATGAAATACAATTGTCTCTACTGATTAAGAGGGTTTTAGATAAACTGGGGTAATCTAAACCTTTAATACAGACCAAACTCTATGGCAGTCCTTCAGTGAGTTATATGATTATTGTAGTCAATTAGATGTGAGATGAAAAGTAAGATGATTTCAATTCCTAGTAGAGTCACATTTGGGATAATAGTATGAAACGAGACTTAAAATTCAATAATGATCATAGTGTATTTTCACGCATTATGCTCCTGAGAAGAAGGTAGAAGGGCTCAAGTTCCGTTGTCCCTGCACAGCACAAGCAAGAAGGCGTAGAAACTCAATCAGCACCGCAAAGCATCTAAAGACAAATGCCTTAGAAGGGGTGCTAGCGATAACTCTTGGCTGCCTAACGGAGAAGCTTAATTGCAAGGATCAGATGTGTGATTTCCCCTAAGGAGAGGCTGAGGGGACCCCATGTTGTCACTGGGTAATCGGCCTACCCTGGCTGCATCTCACCTAAAGGTCATTTTCCTGCACGAGAAGCTTACCCTGGCTGCATCTCACCTAAAGTTCATTTTCCTGCACGAGAAGCTTTCTTCATTATCTTGCATTGTTGTCCTAAATAAGAGAGAAAGGCAGAAGAAGGATGTGTGTGTGTAAAATATACATATATATACCTCTCAATTTTTTGTCCATTACAAAACCTAGCCTGAAAGATACTGTGCAAGTAAGCAGAGCTGGAAGAATTTTTCGAGTTCTTAACATGATATTTTTAGCACTTCTAATGATTAAGGAAGAATTTTGCCATTACCTTGAAAATCAGCTTATTGCTACTGAGTTACAACCAGGCAGAGGGTTAAAGGGAAACAGCTGCATAGTCCTTTGATGCCACAGGGAAAATACTCTCATGTCCTTCTCCCCAATAAGAAAGAAACATTTTTTAATTTTACCTTTTATAGCCATTAGTTCTCCCACTATTTTAGGCCAAAGGCTGTTGTTGGTTAGCTGTGATTTTATTTATGCACATAATTAATCATGTCTCTCTAGCAGTTGGTTACTTTGGATAATGATTCATAGCAAACCTTTTTAACAATCATATTATGAGATTGCAGACGGGGTGGTCAGTACTACCACAGAATTCTGGAAGTTAGTTTAAACAACTATTTTCATTAACTAGAACAGGACATCTTGAACAGGAGGTTTTTTTTTGTTTGTTTGTTTCTTAATCTACATTCTGAGGTTTACATAATTTTTAATCAGAGACAGTCTTAAGACATTCTATTATTAGCCTCCCAACAACTCTTTAGTAAGAATTGTGCAGTGGCCTTACTATAGTGTGTACCAAACAAGGGTGGCTCACACTAAGTTTGCATAATGCCAGTATTAGGAACACCCAAATTTGTTGTAAAAATACTAATATCTACTAGTGTTTTAATAGATCCTTTTACTAAAAAGTGGAAGGCACAGTACCAAAAGCAACACATTTTCCTCATGGTAGATTTGATTGATTTCAGATCATCAAGTACTTAGTATCACAGAATGTGGGCCTTGCAGTTTAGTGATTTTCAAACTTTAGTATACCTAAGGATTATTTAGGGGCAGGTATTGTTAAAAATGTGTTATTTCTGGTCCTTTCCCTTATAGATAATAATTTATCCAGCCTGGAAAGGGACCAGTAGCCTGCATTTTTATTAAATTTTCCAAGCAATTCTGCTGCAGACAGTTCTCAGTCATCATTTAATGAATGTTTAAGGAAGAACACAGACTTTGGGATTATTTTGACTAGCTGCTGTCCCAATTGCCAACTAGGTGATCACATGTAAGTTCCTGATTCTTACACTCATTAGATCTGTTTCCCTGTTAGTAAATTTCCTACCTCATAGAATTATTGAGAGTTTGGGTAACAAGGTATATAAAAATTACTTAGCAAAGGGCTTTATCTGAGTGGAAATTCAGTGTCTTTGTTAGCATTATTAAACAAATCTGGAGCAACTTTACTATTTTTGTGTAATTTGATTGGAAAATGTTCAAACTGAGAGTCTGGGGCCAATTGAGGAGTCTAGGAGGAGCTGACTTATGATGAAAGGAGAAATAATTCAGCATTTACAACTGCATAAAGTTAAAAGGATTCAAGTGGTCATGGGAAGAGACATAGATGAAGGGCATGAGGAAGGCTCAACTGACCAAAGTGTAGTGAGATGATTAGAGTGTTTGATGTGATTTGACAAAGGAAGAGGAAATTGCAACAGCCTTTCTAATAAGCAGCGGGCAGGATTCCAGGTCACCCTAATATGTTGGAAGGAACATTGATTTTAAAAAACTGATAAAATACCTGTTGAGAGCCACAGCCAAAGGGGCCCCAGCAAACTTCTAGCTGCCGGCTGATGATCCAGCTGCCAGCAAACTTCCAGTTGCCGGCTGATGATTGGCTCACAGTGGCCCCAGCAACATCTAGCTGATTGGCTCCTCTGCGGTGATGTTCATTGGGCTGTTTCCCTGCCCTTCAGACTGCCAGCTGATGATTGGCTCACAGCGGCCCCAGCAACATCTAGCTGATTGGCTCCTCCACGGAGCTGCTCATTGGGTGACTTCTTTGGCTCTGCCCATGCAACCCAGCCAATCGGCCTCAGGAGCAGGAGGATTGTGGGAGGTTGAGAGGCTGGTGTGGGGGAGAGAGGCTTGTGGAAGCCGGTGGTGGCAGTTGGGCTCTGAGGGTTTTTCCCTGGAGCTGTTTTGTTTGGCGTTTGTAGTTCTAAAAATAAAGTTAGTTTCTTTTTGACAAGTGGCTCCTGATTTGTGCCAAGCCAGACTTTGGCATTTGGTGGCCCGTAAGGGGAGCAACTGAGGGTAAGTAAACTGCTCGCCCCTGAGGGCAGGGCGAGAGAATGGGTAGCCATTTTAAGTGTCCTCTTTTGTTTTGCTTCGTTTTTGTTTTAACTTTCCTGTCCCTGGAGATGAGTAAGAGGGAAGAAAAACCACTCACATCTGAGGAAAAACTATTTGCGTCTGAGGAACAGATAGGGAGAAAGGACGGATGCACACGTCAGGAGGATAGAAAGGCTGATATAATGATTTTGTGTGGTTCCATTTTTATTGGATTCTGTCTCGGTTTTATTTGCTGTTATCTTGCTGGGTTGTATTATAGTAGAAATACGGAATCAGCAATTAGTAAAAAACAAACCGAAAGACTGTTAAGTAAATTGTTAGAGGAAGGAGGCTTCCCAGTAAAATCAAGAGCAGTCAGGGCATACGTTGATATAATACAAAAATATAGCCCATGGCTTTTTAAGGAGGAGCTGTTAGATATATCACAATGGAACCATCATGGTGAAGATTTAAAAAGAATAGAAAAGAACAACCCAGGGACTCTGCCAGTTGGCACATTGCCATTGTGGACGAACGTATCTGGTTTGCTTAGTCCAAAGCCTTCAGTTCAGACAGAGGTAGAGGAAGAAGAAGACATATTGATTCAAGTAGAAGAGGAAGTCTCTCAAGTTAGTCAGAAAGAGGAAAAGATTCAAGTAAAAAAGAAGGTCTTTCGAGATAGTGAGACAGAGGAAGGAAGTTTAGAGCAGAAAAATCTATCAGGGGAAAAGTTAAAACAGGAGACTGCTAATAAGACCTTTTTATTAGAGAGCGTAAGTGTCCAACCAACAGCACCACCTCTACAGGAGACTGCTACTAACAGCATTCTATCACCAGAGGGCGTAAGTGTTCAACCAACAGCGCCACCTCTACTGGAGACTGCTACTAACAGCACTCTATCACCAGAGGGCATAAGTGTCCAATCAACAGCACCACCTCCATATGCTAAGAGACTCCCAACCCCCGCAGTTGATAGTTGGGATCCTGAGACAGGATCTCAAGTATGCCCTGTATTTGAGGTAGGAGGGCAGCGAACTTACCAGGGTTTAAATTTCAAATCAGTGAAGGAGCTAAAAGAGGCTGTAACAACCTATGGTCCTCAAGCACCCTTCACTGTAAGCTTGGTCGAATCCATTACCAACTTAAGCATGACGCCAGCAGATTGGGCTAGTATGTGTAAAGCTGTGCTAAATGGAGGACAATACCTGTTATGGAAGGTTGCCAATGAGGAATTTTGCAAGGAGACGGCTAGTCGAAATGCAGCAGCTGGTTATCCTCAGAGAAATCTAGATATGTTGTTAGGAAAGGGACCTTATGAGGATCGGCAGCAACAAAATGCATATGATCCTGGTGTATATTCACAAATTGCTATAGATGCAGTCAGGGCATGGAAGACTTTACAAGAACATGGAGGTTTACAAGGTCAATTATCTAAGATAATAAAAGGAGCTAATGAACCTTACGCTGAATTTGTAGATAGGCTTATTCAAACAGCTACCAGAGTTTTTGGGAATACAGAACAAGCAATGCCATTTATAAAACAACTGGCTTATGACCAAGCGAATCGTTGGTGTAGAGATATCATTAGACCATGGAAACAGGAAGATTTAAACACATATATTAAATTATGTAGAGACATTAATGAACAAGGGCAAATTGTGGCAGCTGCAGTAAAACAAGCTTTAGATGCCAGAGACATTAATGAACAAGGGCAAATTGTGGCAGCTGCAGTAAAACAGGCTTTAGATGCCAGAGACATTAATGAACAAGGGCAAATTGTGGCAGCTGCAGTAAAACAGGTTTTAGATGCCAGAGACATTAATGAACAAGGGCAAATTGTGGCAGCTGCAGTAAAACAGGCTTTAGATGCCAGGCCAAGAACATGCTACAATTGTCAACAAACAGGACATTTTAAAAGGAATTGCCCCATAGGAGGAGGGTTTAACAAAACTAGGTATCAAACAAGTAGAATACCGGGTATTTGCCCACGATGCCGTAGAGGGAGACATTGGGCTAATGAATGCCGTTCTCAAACCACCATAGAGGGTACTCCATTATATTGGGCTAATGAATACCATCCTCAAACCACCATAGAGGGTACTCCATTATCAAAAAACGAACAAGGACAAGGTGTTTATCCACAATATCGTGGACAAAGGCATCGGGCTCCGTTGCCAAAAAATGGACAGGTGGCCCCAATGCTCCGGGGCCACAAACCACAAATATACGGAGCACTGGAGGAACCCAGCAACCCCAGCAACCCCATCAGGGTAGTGCCCAGCACATCAGATCCCTCATCAGACAAACCAAAGGGAGCGCAGGGTTGGACATCTGCGCCTCCACCAAATCAGTACTAACTCCAGAGATGGGAGTTCAAATCATTCCCACAGGGGTAAAAGGACTTCTTCCCAAAGGAACAGTAGGCTTATTATTGGGACGCAGCTCTTCTACTCTAAAAGGACTTTTGATAAGTCCTGGGGTAATTGATTCCAATTATGAAGGTGAAATAAAAATTATAGCCAGTTCTCCAAAGGGTATATCAGTAATTTCACCAGGAGATAGAATAGCACAGTTACTAATAATACCAAGCCTACATGATAAATTTTCCAGTCATGTTGTAGAAAGAGGTTCCAAGGGATTAGGCTCCACAGGTGTAGATTGGGCTATGCTTTCTTTAAATTTAGATTCTCGCCCCATGCTAAAACTAAATATTCAAGGACATGAATTTAATGGGCTACTGGATACAGGTGCAGACCTTAGCATCATCTCTCGTCAAGAATGGCCAAAACATTGGCCATTACAACAAGCCACTCAATCGCTTCGAGGCCTAGGAGTGGCGACTAATCCCGATAGAAGTGCAATGCTATTAGATTGGAAGGATCCTGAAGGATGTGAAGGAACTATACAGCCATATGTATTGGATCATCTTCCCGTAAATTTATGGGGACGAGATGTCTTAGATCAATTAGGTTTGACATTAACAAATAATATCAATCAAAATGCACCCACTATTATGGCTAGACAAGGTTTTAGGAAAGGAAAAAGATTAGAAAGACAAGAACAATGTATAGCAGCACCAATACAAATAGATCAAGGAACAGACAGACATGGGTTGGATTTTCACAAAGGGCCACTGAGACAATAAAAATTACATGGAAATCAGAAAGACCAGTATGGGTTCCTCAGTGGCCCTTGACTAAAGAAAAGACACAAGTAGCCCATGATCTGGTCAAACAACAATTAGCGGAAGGACATATACAACCTTCTGTATCTCCCCATAATACTCCCATTTTTGTCATCAAAAAGAAATCTGGTAAATGGAGATTACTGCAAGATTTAAGAGCCATTAACAATGAAATGGTCATTATGGGACCTGCTCAATCGGGGACTCCTCAATTGTCTGCTTTGCCAAAAACTTGGTATGTTTTAGTTATAGATATTAAAGATTGTTTTTTTTCAATTCCAATTCATCCTGAGGATAGTCCACGTTTTGCATTTACTATCCCTGCACTAAATCATGAAGGTCCTGATCAGAGATATGAATGGAAAGTACTCCCTCAAGGGATGGCTAACAGCCCAACTATGTGTCAAATTTATGTTAATAAAGTAATCCAGCCACTTAGAAATCAAAATCCTGAACTACAAATATTTCATTATATGGATGATGTATTATTAGCACACAAAGCTAAAAACACATTGCTAGAATGTTATGCCACACTTACAAACTTATTAAAAAATTATAATCTAGAGATAGCAATAGATAAAGTACAATTAAATTTTCCAATTAATTATTTAGGAGTTCTATTATCCTCAACCATGGTCCGTCCACCAAAAATTCAAATACGAGTAGATCAACTCAAATCACTTAATGACTTTCAAAAGTTATTAGGAGACATAAATTGGATAAGGCCTTATCTAGGTATTCCAACAGGAGAATTGGGACCTTTATTTGATATCCTAAAAGGTCCATCAGATCCAAATTCACCCCGAATGTTAACGCCTGAAGCAAGAAAGGCATTAAAAATCATTGAAACATATATGGAAAATATGCATTTGGATAGAATTGATATAAGTTTGCCTTTATTATTTATTGTACTACCAACAAAAAATATTCCTACAGGAGTATTTTGGCAAGAAGGTCCATTATTATGGATACATTTATCTTATTCTCCTAACACTATTCTTACTAGGTATCCTGAGGCTGTAGGACAATTAATACTCAAAGGAATAAAAACAGCAAAGGCAGTGTTTGGAATTTCTCCCCATAAAATTATTACTCCATATACTATGAATCAAATTGATGAATTAGCTAATGAGTTAAATACTTGGGCAATAATAATGTGCAAATCTAATGTTTCATTTGATAACCACTTACCATCTAATCCTTTACTGTCTTTTTGGTCATTGCATCCTGTAATTTTTCCAAAAATGACAAGAAAAACACCTATCATGAATGCTCCAAATATATTCACTGATGGGTCAAATAATGGTACAGCAGCAATAGTTACACCTGATCAAACTTTTACATTTTTAGTACCCAAACAATCAGCTCAAAAGGTAGAGCTTAATGCAGTATTACAAACTTTTGTGATGTTTAAAGATTCTGTATTTAATTTATTTTCTGATAGCCAGTATATAGTTAATGCTATAGTATCCCTTGAAGATGCTGGTAGAATTTCCCCTTCTTCTACTGTTTTCTCTTTGTTTTCCACTATACAAAGTTTAATCTGGGACAGAAAAGATCCATTCTTTATAGGACATATCAGGGCACATACAGGATTGCCTGGAGCCCTTAGTTTAGGCAATGATTTAGCAGATAAAACTACACGTGACATACATATTTTCTCTATACTAGAAGAAGCTATAAATTTTCATGAAAGATTCCATGTCAATGCTAATACTTTACAAAAGCGTTTTAAAATAACTAAGGAACAAGCTAGACAAATAATAAAACAATGTCAAAATTGTGTGACCTTTTTACCACAAGTTAATCTTGGAATCAATCCTAGAGGATTGATGCCTAACCATATTTGGCAGATGGACGTCACACACTTGCCAGAATTTGGAAAATTAAAATATTTGCATGTTACAGTTGATACTTCTTCTGGATTTTTGATGGGCTCCCTTCATGCCGGCGAAAAAACTAAAGATGTTATAGCTCATTGCTTACAAAATTTTGCCACTGTGGGCATTCCAAAACAGTTAAAAACAGATAATGCCCCTGGTTATACGTCTACTTCTTTTAAACAATTTTGCTCATCATTTGGCATTACTCATATAACAGGAATCCCATACAATCCACAGGGACAAGGCATAGTTGAAAGAGCTCATCAAACTATTAAAATGTACTTATTAAAGCAAAAAGATGGAATTGGGAAGGGGTATATATTCCCCAAAGATAAACTTAAAATAACCCTTTTTACTCTAAACTTTTTAAATTTGGATTCATCAGGACTTAGTGCTGCAGAAAGGCATATGTGTCCAAAAAATGTACATAAGCCCAAGGTACTTTGGAAAGATATTCTAACAGGACAATGGAAAGGTCCTGACCCAGTAATTGTCTGGAATCGGGGGTCTGTTTGTGTGTTTCCACAGGAAGAACAGCAGCCGATTTGGATTCCAGAGAGATTAACCAAGGTTCTGACCCAGAACAGCAGCCGATTTGGATTCCAGAGAGATTAACCAAGGTTCTGACCCAGTGATTGTCTGGAGTCGGGGGCCTGTTTGTGTGTTTCCACAGGGAGAACAGCAGCTGATTTGGATTCCGGAGAGATTAACTAAAATCCTGACCCAGTGATTGTCTGGAGTCGGGGGTCTGTTTTTGTGTTTCCACAGAGAGAACAGCAGCCGATTTGGATTCCAGAGAGATTAACTAAAGCAATTTCTACAGACCAAAAAGAAGATGATTTAGCTCAAATCCATAATAGCTGATATCCAAAACTCCAATTTGGCTATCCTTACATCTGCGACAGAACCAGGATGCTTTTTTCAATATCTATTTTATTATTGCCCTTTCCCATATCATGAAGTTCTATTTTATTTTTTTGAGCTCATACAGACCTAGGTTAATGTTTTGCTGATCAGTTCTATTTTTTTTTGACTATAGAGTTTTTAAACATTGCAATAGAGATTTTACCTGTAAAAAGTTATAAGGCCTTTACTATTATGTTATGTGTTGTATGTATTATATTATGTGTGCACACTTGTGTTTTGTGTTATATGTTTGAATGTACGTATGTCCAATGTACGTATTTCCATATATCATATATGATGAGCGCTCATGAAAAGATGGATCCAAATATTTTTTTTTTATTCACGTGATTTAAATGGTTTAATTTAAATTGGGTAAATAACTGTTAAGAATTGTTTTAATATGTAAACAAAAAAGGAGGTTAACAGATCTGTTTGTTTACTCTCACCTTTCGTTTTCATTATATTTAATAATTCTCTTCACTATAATGTAAATTGTTAAGAAAATTGTTTTCTTTTAGTGCCTTCTGGAATGTTACCTAATTTTTTCTTTAGCCATTATTGCCAGAATTTCTATCTTCAGATGAAGATAATATAAATTGTTAAGAAAATTGTTTTCTTTTAGTGTCTTCTGGAATGTTACCTAATTTTTTCTTTAGCCATTATTGCCAGAATTTCTATCTTCATCCCAGTGCCGATGAAGATAATATAAATTGTTAAAAAAATTGTTTTCTTTTAGTGTCTTCTGGAATGTTACCTAATTTTTTCTTTAGTCATTATTGCCAGAATTCCTATCTTCATCCCTGTGCCGGTGAAGACAAAGATAAAACTAATCTACAGTTTCTGCAATAGCCATCACTGAACTGCTTACAGAACTTGCACTGAACTGCTTACAGAACTATGTGTCACTTGTATGCATTGTGAACTATCTGTTGGTGCAGCGACTTGTGGTAGTGTTGGGGTATTTTTGCTGATGATATCATCGGTGGTACAATTTTCCCAAAAGGAGCCGTCAACTGACTTGGTATATCTTCCTCCCTTCTGCTTGTCATGATCATTCAGCTAAAATTTGGAGGTCAACAGAGGTGAGGCAAAGAACCTCACCCCCCCCCCCCCGGCTGAGACCTCTCCACAGGTGTGGCTGTATACTGGACCGGTAGTCAATGATGAGTAAGATCCAATTACAATGGTACCAACCTAAGACAGGAGGCTGACGCCCTGAGGTCAGCTCATCCGAAGACGGGTAAGGACCATATGTATTGGACAACCTAAGGCAGGCACGGTCCATAAGCCACATGCTTGTTGTTTAAACAGAGAGGGGGAGATGTTGAGAGCCACAGCCAAAGGGGCCCCAGCAAACTTCCAGCTGCCGGCTGATGATCCAGCTGCCAGCAAACTTCCAGCTGCCGGCTGATGATTGGCTCACAGTGGCCCCAGCAACATCTAGCTGATTGGCTCCTCTGCGGTGATGTTCATTGGGCTGTTTCCCTGCCCTTCAGACTGCCAGCTGATGATTGGCTCACAGCGGCCCCAGCAACATCTAGCTGATTGGCTCCTCCACGGAGCTGCTCATTGGGTGACTTCTTTGGCTCTGCCCACGCAACCCAGCCAATCGGCCTCAGGAGCAGGAGGATTGTGGGAGGTTGAGAGGCTGGTGTGGGGGAGAGAGGCTTGTGGAAGCCGGTGGTGGCAGTTGGGCTCTGAGGGTTTTTCCCTGGAGCTGTTTTGTTTGGCGTTTGTAGTTCTAAAAATAAAGTTAGTTTCTTTTTGACAAGTGGCTCCTGATTTGTGCCAAGCCAGACTTCGGCAATACCGTTTCAATAAGAGCAAAGAATTGTTCTCTTTTCCTGTGTTGATATTTTAAAAAAGAATAAGAAAAAAGTACTCAGATACTTTGTCTCCAAAGAGCAAGGAAACAAAAAATTGAGTATTTTGTAAAGAATAGAGACCATCAGATTAATGGTCCAGATCCTGAGGTTACTATTATTTTTTAAATGCTATGCATTTTTACTGAAAATGACAAAATGTATTTTTTGCATTTTAGTGGTCTTATGAAGTCATAGTAAACCAACAATTATTATTTCATTGTACTATTTTAATATTATCTTATACTAAAAATTTCTATTAAGTGTTTAAATGAGAAGTTTCTAAACAATGTAAAGAACTGTTATTTTTATAAAATCTTATGTAATGTTGGGCATAAAAGATGATAAAGATAAATGAAAAATCATTAAAAGTAAATTTACTGGAAAATAAGTTATTTGTATGCATTGCTTATTCAAAACCTGGACTTCAAAGTCAAGAATCAGATTGTACTTTAGTTGAAGAAAGGAAACCCATATGACTTCATCCAGACCAACCTTATATTCATCGTGTGTATGTGTGTGTGTGTGTGTGTGCATGTGTGTGTGTGTATGTATGTGTTGAGGAAGTGGGGAAAGACTGAGAGAAGGAAGAGCAGCAAGTCTTAGTTGTGAGAATGGGAATCACATAGGTAAATACAGAATAAAGATGAAATCAAGTAAGGATTTGAAACAAAGTTAGTTATTTCCCTGGCACATTACAATGCTTTATAAATATTTATGAAATACATATATTGGCTACTAATAAGAAGAATATACATCTTTTGTGTTCATATAAAGCTAATATCTTCTAGTAAATATATAGAAAACAGTTCGGGGCTGGGATGGAGGGTATTTTCAGAGCCAGCCAGCTTTACCTGTTTTGGCAAATAAAACAGATATTTCATGCCACATGTTAGAGTCCTGGAAGGCGACTATCTCAGAATTTCTCCCACACTGAATGGTCAGGGTGACTAAAATCTACACCAGTGGAAGGATAAGTTTTTATATAATATTGGCGAATAAACTATATCTATTTTAGAGGGCCATTTAAAAATGTCATTATGTTAGCTGAAAAATATGACACTTTATTATATTAGCACCCATCAGTTCTAAATATTAATTTGTTTGTGATTAAGAATTTCCAGAGGCTGAGGCAGGAGGATCGCAAGTTCGAAGCCAGCTTCATCAATGGTGAGGTGCTAAGCAGCTCAGTAAGAACTTGTCTCCAAATAAAATACAAAACAGGGCTGGGTATGTCACTCAGTGGCTGAGTGCCCCTGAATTCAATCCCCAGTGCCAAAAAAGAAAAAAGAAAGAAAGAAAAGAATTTCTCAGACAATCAATGATTCTGGGGTTAAGTGAATAGTTACTCAAATAAAGAAAAGAAGTAAGAAATAAAGATGAGGGTAAAAGGCAAGGAGTTGGGGTTGTGCCTCAGTGGTAGAGTGTATGCCTAGCTTGCGTGAGGCACTAGGTTCAATTCTCAGCACCACATATAAATAAATGAATAAAATAAAAGTATATCAGCATATAAATTTTTTTGTAAAAAGTTACATTGTTATTTAAAAAGCAAAACTTGCTTATGTCTAAATTACCAACATTTCTCTATGTTATTAATTATATACATTTTTCCTAGAGAGTCATATCATGCAAAATAAACCAGACTCAGAAAGTCAAGGTTCATATGTTTTCTTTCATATATGGAAGCTAAAGAGGAAAGAAAGGGGGAGGAAGAAAGAAAGAAGGAAAGGAAAGAAAGAAAAAAGAGGGAATTTCTGAAAATAGAAGAGAGACCAGCAGAGGAATGGGATCAGAGGGAGGCAAGAGGGGATGGGGATAAATTCCTGGGAAATGAAACTGATCAAATTGTTTTATGTGCATGCAGGAATATGTCACAATGAATCTATTATGTTTAATTATAATGTACCAACAAAAAAGTAAAAAAGAAGCATTTGGAATCTCTTGTTTTTTTCCTTTTCCTTCCCTCCTATCTTCCTTTCTTTGTTTTCTTTTCCCTTTTGCATTTATTGAGAGTAGAATCTTACAATTAAAAATCTCATTAAGGGGTGAAATTAAAATGCCCACTGGCCCGATTTAGCATCTGTTGATGTGATAGATCAAAATAATTTTGAGAACTTTGGCAGACCTCACTGGGGATAACCTATGATGGGACAGCTGCCAGTTCACCTTTGGACAAAAGGATTAGCATAAGCATGACCTGAGAGGTTGTGCAAGCCCCACCCAGATTCCAGCAGGCCTGGCTGCCCTTGTATTACATGGCAAGTACACTTGTCTAGGAACTAGGGAACAGCCCATTAAATGAGTTATAGAGAAAAGAGAGCTTTCAAAAGAAAATATCTCTAGCTCTGAGCCTAGTGCAGTAATTCCTGGGAATTAAAATAAAGAAAAGCGAGTCCTAAAAATGAATTCATTAACAACTGCTAACACATATTACACACTTGCACTATTTCAAGTTCTTCTCTAAAAATTTACATGTCAAAATATATTTATTTCTTACAAAAGCCCTTTGAGGCAGGTGTTGATATTATTTCCATTTTATAAACGACAGGCTCATCAATATTAGCAATGGTACATCAATATTAACAATGGTGATCTTTCTTGTTCCTTTCTGGTGGTTCTCTGGGTGTTCTCCAGGGCACATACTTAGGAGTGGAATTGCTGAGACTGGACACAGGGAATCCACATCTTTTTTTTTTTTTTTAATGTTCTAATTAGTTATACATGGCAGTAGAAGCATTTTGACACATCATATATAAATGGAGTATAACTTGTCATTCTTCTGGTTGTACATGTTGTACAATTACATCAGCCATGTAATCATATATGTACATAGGGTAATAATTCATTCTATTATCTGATTGTCTGATTGTCTGATTCATTCTATTTTTTATCCTTCCTACTCCCACAAACCCCTCATCTCCCTTCACTTTCCTTTGTCTAATCCAAAGTACCTCTATTTATCCACCCCACACCCCATACCTTATTGTGAATTAGCATCTGCATGTCAGAGAAAATATTTGGTCTTTGGTTCTTTGTGATTGACTTATTTTGATTAGCATGATATCCTTTAGATCCACCCATTTACCACCAAATGTCATAATTTCATTCTTCTTTAAGGCTGAATAATATTCTATCATTTATATATACCATATTTTATTTATCCATTTATCTGTTGAAGGGCACCTAAGTTGGTTCCATAGTTTGACTATTGTGAATTCAGCTGCTATAAACATTGATGTGTCTGTGTCACTGAAGTATGCTGATTTTAAGTCCTTTGATATAAACCAAGGAGTGGTATATAAACCAAGCTGGGTCAAATGGTGGTTCCATTCCAAGTTTTCTGAGGAATCTCCATACTGCTTTCCATAATGGTTGCACCAAATTGCAGTCCTACCAGCATTGTATGAGTGTACCTTTTCCCCTAAACCTTGCCAACATTTATTGTTGCTTGTATTCTTGATAATTGACATTCTGACTGGAGTTAGATGAAATCTTAGTTTTGATTTGCATTTCTCTAATTGCTAGATATGTTGAATATTTTTTCATGTATTTGTTGCTCAATTGTATTTCTTGTTCTGTAAAGTGTCTGTTCAGTTCCTTAGCCCATTTATTTATTGGGTTTTGGGGGGGTTTGGTGTTGATTTTTTTTTTTTAGTTCTTTATATATCCTGGAGATTAATGCTCTATCTGAAGTGCATGTGGTAAAGATTTTCTCTCATTCTGTAGGTTCTCTCTTCACATTTTTGTTGTTTCCTTTAATGTAAAGAAGCTTTTTCGTTTGAATCTATCCCATTTACTCATTCTTGATTTTACTTCTTGCCCTGTAGGAGTCTTGTTAAGGAAGTCAGCTCCTAAGACAACATGGTGAAGATTTGGGCCTACTTTTTCTTTTATTAGGCACAGGGTCTCTTTTTTAATGCCTAGGTCTTTGGTCCACTTTGAGTTGAGTTTTGTGCAGGGTGAGAGATAGGGGTTTAATTTCATTTTGTAACATGAATTTCCAGTTTTTGCAGCACTTATTAAAGAGGTTACCTTTTCTCCAATGAATATTTTTGACACCTTTGTCTAATAAAAGATAACTGTATTTATGTGGGTTTGTCTCTGTATCTTCTATTCTGTACCATTGGTCTACATCTCTGTTTTGGTGCCAATATCATGTCATTTTTGTTACTGTGGCTCTGAAGTAGGATTTAAGGTCTCGTATTGTGATGCCTCCTCCTTCACTATTCTTGCTAAGGATTGCTTTGTCTATTCTGAGTCTTATTTTTCCAAATGAATTTCATGATTGCTTTTTCTAATTCTATGAAGAATGTCATTGGGATTTAAATAGGAATTGTATTAAATCTGTATAGCACTTTTGATAGTACAGCCATTTTGACAATATTGATTCTGTCTATCCAAGAGCATGGGAGATCTTTCCATTTTCTAAGGTCTTTTTTCTTCTATGTCTTCCTTTATTGTTCTGTAGTTTTTATTCTAGAGGTCTTTCACCTCTTTTGTTGGATTGATTCCCAAATATTTTATTTTATTTTTTTGAGGCTATTATGAATGGGGTAGTTTTCTTAATTTCTCTTTCACTGGATTCATCGCTGATGTATAGGAATAAATTTAATTTATGGGTGTTGATTTTGTATCCTGCTACTTTTGTGAATTCATTTATTAATTCTCGAAGTTTTCTGGTGGAATATTTTGGTTTTCTAAATGTAGAATTATATTGTTGGCAAATTGTGATAGTTTGAGTTCTTCTTTTCCTATTTGTATCCCTATAATTTCTGTAGTCTATCTAATTGCTCTGGCTGAGTTTTCAGGACTATGTTGAATAAAAGTGGTGATAGAAGGCATCCTTTTTTTGTTCCAGTTTTTAGAGAGAATGCTTTCAGTTTTTCTCCATTTAGAATGATGTTGGACTTGGGTTTAGCATAGATAGCTTTTACAATGTTGAGGTAGATTCCTACTATCCCTAGTTTTTCTAGTGTTTTGAACATGAAGGAGTGCTGTATTTTGTCAAATATTTTTTTCTGCATCTATTGAGCTGATTATATGATTCTTGTCTTTAAGGTTATTGATGTGATGAATTATGTTTATTGATTTCTGTATGTTGAACAAACCTTGCATCCCTGGGATGAACTCCACTGATCATGGTGCACTATGTTTTTAATATGTTTTGAATCCTATTGAGAATTTTTGTACCTATGTTTATCAGGGATATTGATCTGAAGTTTTCTTTCCTTGATGTGTCTTTTTCTGGTTTTGGTATCAGGGTGATACTAGTCTCATAGAATGAGTTTGGAGGGATTCCCTCTTTTTCTATTTCATGGAATAATTTGAAGAGTATTGTTGTTATTATTATTATTTTTTAAATTCTAATAGAACTCAACTGAGAATTCATCTGGTCCTGGGCTTTTCTTGGTTCATAGGATTTTGATGGCATCTTCCATTTCTTGCTTAAAATTGATTTGTTTAAATTGTGTATGTCCTCCTGATTCAATTTGGGTAGGTCATATATCTCTAGAAATTTGCTGATGTCTTCAAGATTTTCTATTTTGTTGAAGTATAAATTTTCAAAATAGTTTCTAATTATCTTATGCATTTTAGCAGTGTCTTATGATATTTCCTTTTTTTCATCACAAATTTTAGTAATTTGAGTTTTCTCCCTCTTTCTTTTTTTTTAGCATGGCTAAGGATTTATCAATTTTGTTTATTTTTTTAAAGAACCAAAAATTTTAATTGATTTTTAAAATTGTATCTTTTGTTTCAATTTCATTGATTTCAATTATTTCCTGTTTTCTACTGCTTTTGATGTTGATTTGTTCTTCTTTTTCTAAGGCTTTGAGATGTAATATTAGGTCATTTATTCATTGACTTTCTATTCTTTTAATAAATGAGCTCAATGCAATGAACTTTCCTCTTAGCACTGCCTTCCTACACAGAGATTTTGGTATGTTGTATTGGTGTTTTCATTTACCTCTAAGTATTTTTTATTTAATCACTGATTTCTTCTGTTATCAATTTGTTATTTAATAGCATGTTATTTGTCTCTAGGCATTGTAGTAGCTTCTATTTTCATTTTATTATTGATTTCTAATTTTAATTCCATTATGATCTGATAGGATGCAGGATAGTACCTCCATTTTTTGTGCTTTTTAAGAATTGTTTTGTGGCATATGTCTATTTTAGAGAAGGATCCATGTGCTGCTGAGAAGAAAGTGTATTCACTGGTTGATGGATGACATATTCCATATATGTATGTTAAGTCTAATTAATTGATTATATTGTTTAATTCTATAGTTTCTTTGTTTAGTTTTTGTTTGGAAGATCTATCCAGTGGTGAGAGAGGTGTATTGATGTCACTCAGTATTATTGTGCTGTGGTCTATTTGATTCTTGAAATTGAGAAGGGTTTGTTTGTTGCATGCTGATGCTCCATTGTTTGGAGCATGAATAGTCACGATTGTTATGTCTTGTTGATGTATAATTCCCTCAAGCAGTATGAAATGTCCTTCTTTGTCCCTTCTTACCAGCTTTGGCTTGAAGTCCACTTTATTTGATATGTGGATAAAAACCCCTGCTTGTTTATTGTCCATGTGAGCAATATGTTTTTTCCTCCATCCTTTCACCTTCAGGTTGTGAATGTCTGCCTATGAAGTGAGTGTCTTGGAGACAGCATATTCAATTTGCCAGTCTATGTCTTTTGATTGTTGAATTTAGACCATTAACTTTCAGGATTATTATTGAGATGTGATTTATATTCCCATTCACTTTGGTTTATTTCTGGACTTTAATTTAAATTAGTTTCTCCTTTGATTGTCTTTTCCTTTAGTGTAGCTCCTCCCTTTGCTGGTTTTCACTTTTAAAAATTTCCTCATCATAGAATATTTTGCTGATAATGTTCTGTAGTGAAGGCTTTCTAGTTATGAATTTTTTTAACTTTTGATTATCATGGAAGGTTTTTATTTCATCTTCAAATCTGAAACTTAATTTTGCTGGATATAAAACTCTTGGTTGGCATCCATTTTCATTCTGAGCTTGGAATACATTATTCCAGGACTTCCTAGCTTTGACTGTCTGCGTTGAGACATTATCTGAGATTCAAATTGATTTCTCCCTATATGTAATCTGATATTTCTCTCCTGAGGTCTTTAAAATTCTATCCTTATTCTGTGTACTAGGCATTTTAATTTTAATGTGCCTCGGTGTTGGTCTGCTGTAATTTTGTACATCTGGGGTCCTATAATCCTCTTGTATTTGATTTTTCATTTCATTCTTTAGTTTTAGTTTTTGGAAAATTTCCAATATTATTTCATTGAAAAGATTGTGTGCATCCTTTTGGTTTGTATCTCTACACCTTCCTGTATTCTGATAGATCTCAAATTTGATCCTTTAGTGTTATTCCATAATTCTTGGAAGTTCTTTTATGGTTTCTTACCATCTTCTCTGTGTGGTCAACTTTATTTATAAGAGTAAATATTTTGTCTTCATTGTCTGAGGTTCTGTCTTCCAAGTTGTCTAGTCTGTTGGTGATACTTTCCATTGAATTTTTAATTCAGTTTACTGATTACTTCATTTTGAGAAGTGCTGCCTGATTTCTTTTTATAATCTCTCTTTATTAAATTGATTTTTCACCTCCTGAAATTTATCTTTCATTTCACTCCTGACTTTATCCTCTATGTCCATGGATTCGTTTAACTATATACATTCTGAACTCCTTCTCTAACATCTTCTACTGTGTCATCAATGGACTCTATAATTGGAGCATCCTGGTGTGTTTGAGGTGCTTTGTTCCCTTGTTGTTTTTTTTTCATGTTATTCATGTATCTTTCATCTAGAAGTGTGAATCTGAGATAGTACAGTTTCTACCTTATAGACTTATAGTGTCCCTGAATATTTTCAGTACCTCTTGTTTAAGGAAAAGATCAATATTAACAGTACCCAACAGAAACAATATACAACTTTAAACCAAATAGTTCCTATTAGATGTTAGGTACTTCTCTCCCAGGCAGTCCTGAGGGCTGAGCACCAAGACCTGTGTGCCTGTTGTGGAGAGGTGCTTTGTATTAGGCAGATCAGGACCAAGCACTGAAAGTGTGAGCTGACCATGTAGCTGCAAACACTGGTATGGGTTGGTGGCTAAAGAGGGACTGGGAGACTGGGGACTGGGGAACCAGAGGACCCTGATGGGTGTGGGACTGAGGCTGAACCTGGAAGGACCAGGGGATTGGTGGATGCCAGACCGGGGAGGAGCCAGGAACCATATTGTTGTCATGACACAGCAAGTATCAACACAAATTGGCCCCAGGAACATGATGGGTGCCGGACTAGCTGGCTGGGGAAACCAAGAGCAAGATGTCCTCACACACTGTTTCTAACTTTCCCCTCACTGTAGCCAGTCCAGCTCATCTCCACATGCTTCAGGACTCACAAAGCTGAGGAGAGCCTGGCTCTCTCCTGCCTTTGCAGCAAGATGTAACTACCAGCACACTTAGCAGGAAGACCTAAGGTATAGTCAAACCTATAGAAGCCTTGATAATGTATCTCCAGGCCCTGGTTTTTGTCTCCAGAAAGAGGCATCCATGTCCCAAGATTTTGGTGAGTAAAACCTGCCGGCAGCATGACACTAGGCCTTTAGGCCCTGGCAAGTGTCCCAAGATAGAGGGTGGTGAATCTTGAGATGGTGATGGTGGCAGCAACAGTGTCCCAAGATGGAGGCATCCACACCAGGAGATGAGGCAGTTGTTGTGGGAGGCATTGCAGAGGTGGGAAAGTTGGGAATGTACATCTCTATCTTAGTAGATAAGACCAAATTTGCTCTCCAGAGCAATTGCATCATTTTACCTCCAGGAATACATGAAACCTTACATTGCCCTTTTATCAGGCATTTAAAACTTGCCAAGTTGAGGGGTGTGGAAATCTTATTTACCTTTGTATTTCTCTAATTACTTAAGTTTTATCATATCTACGTATGTTTATTGGCCCCTCTATTTTCATTTTCTAGGAATTTACTTTCTGTTTTTTGATAATTTTTATTGGCTTGTACTTGTTTTAATTAGTTATGTGTGATTATATATCTTTGTTGCTAATTTTCTGCTGCTTATATTCAGGTTAAATATTCTTTCTCAGTTTTCTCCCTTCTCTTTTTATTTCTCTCTTTCACAGTGTCCTTTGATTACATTAGTTTTAAATTTATAGGTTAATTTACAATCTTTTCCTTAATAACTTACTGCTTCTATCCTGAAGAACTAGAGATATTCAGCCACTATAGCAATTTTTGTTATACACGGAGTTTTCATATGTGCATGTCTCTTTCTAGACTTTATCCTCTTCCTCCACTTCCTCTCCCCTTTTTCCCCTTAAATTCCTGCACCAATACCACATTGTCTCAATTGTTTTTACTTTATAGTTAGCCAAGAAATCTCTATAGTATACATATTATTTTTCTTTGGTATTGTATTGTATTTATTTTTAATCTTATTATTTTCTCCAATATTATATTTACGATTCTTGGGTCTTTTCTCATTCTTATACATTTGAAAATTGATTTTGTTAACTTGAATAAACTGACCAGTAAGTTTGAATGTAATTTAATGATTTAACAGGTTCATTTAGGGATGTAGATTTCCATTTATTTAAGTCTTCTTCAACCTTTCAATAATATTTTATCATTACTTATGACATCTTATATTTATTTCTGGTAACTTATTATTGTTATTATAAACAGAAACTTGGAAAATTTTCATTTTCTAGCTGTTTGCTATTGTTGTATAAGAATGCAATTGATATTCTGCGTTGCTTTTTATGTTGACCGTAATTCAGCAATATTTCTGAAATCTATGATTAATTGTAGTATTTGAATTTCAGGTTTTTTTTTTTTTACAATGGCAGTTTGGGTATATTATTTTAAATATGCATTTTCTTATATATATGTGTAGTATTTATACACACATATATGTATATATAAAGGGAGAGAGAAATAATCTACATATGAAAAACTAAATCTTCACTGGCCTCAGTGGCACATGTCTGTAATCCAATGACTCAGGCAACTGAAGCAGGAGAATCACAAGTTCAAGTCTAGTCTCTACAATTTAGTGAGCTCTCCTCTCAAAATAAAAAGTTAAAAAAGAAAAGGGGCAGAGAATGTAACTCAGAGGTAAAGTAGCCTTGAATTTAATCCCCGCACCCCCACCCCCAAAAAAGAAAAAAAAATCTTTCTCCCATCTGTTATGTGTTTTTTTTAATATTTATTTTTTTTAGTTGTATTTGGACATAATACCTTTATTCTATTCATTTATTTTTATGTGGTGCCAAGGATCGAACCCAGGGCCCCATGCGTGCTAGGTGAGCTTTCTACTGTTGAGCCACAATCCCAGTCCTCCGTTACGTACTGTATTTTTATTTTCTTATTCTTGCCCGTAGTGCTAACTGGGACCTCCAGTACACTGTTAGATAATATTGTTGATTGTGGCTATCCTTAGCTTTAACCTAGCTTTCACTGGGAGTGTACTTCTGAAGTTCTACTCTTTAGTGTCATCTTTGCCATAGTTGAGAAGGAAACTTCCTCCTATTTTGGGGTAGTTTAGGTTAGGCTGTAATAACAAATGACCTTTATGTTACAGTGACTTGCAATGAAAGATTTACGTTTTGTTCACACTTTCTTTGTCTGTGGATCAACTGTAGCCCTTTCCCATCATCTCTGACTGTAATATTGTCAATCAACGGCTGAGGGAGACAGCTCCTGGTGAACAATATGGTGGCTTGGAAAGTTTTTGCCAGGGGAAGAGGACATAAGTCTTCAGTTTGCATTTAATTGATCAAGAAAAGTCCAGAGATCATGCCTTATTTGAACAGTTGAGAACATACAATTCTCCCTTAGGGACAGGGCATCACGAGGAAAGACTGAAAGTATTTTGAGCACCAGTATAATTGGCCACAGTGAGTAGGTTCAATTGGCTAATAGCATTGTCTCCTGAAGTTTTAGAAGGCATTTTGTCCATGACTTCAAATGTACTGATATGAAGTTAGTTTTTCCCTCCCTCATTTTTCTAAACCTAAGGAAGAACTATCTGAATAAAGCTATAAATTTTCTTCAAGTCTAAAAAGCCTTATTTGAAAAATCAATGTATTTTTTTTACTTCATCTAAAATCTTTTGTGGATGAAAATTATCTTATAAAGAAAATTTGTTGGCATTCTCCTCTGTCTTGGGTATGGTTTTAACTATTATGATGGATACAGGTAAGCTAAAAAGCACACACTTACTTTTTCTCTCTCTCTTTTTTTTAATGAGCAGTTTTTTCTTGATATAAAATGTACATTCCTGATATTTTTGATATGAGGTATTAGAATATTATCTTCAAAGGCTGACATTATTACAGGGATGGGTACTAGGGAATCTGAGATGGTTTAAGGTTGTGACTAATTTCAATGGTTTAGGAAATAATAATAATAATAATAATAATATTATTATTATTATTATTATTATTATTATTATTATTATGGCTGGAATTTATCCCAGGGGTGCTTTACTACTGAGTGACATCCCCAGTTTAATTTTTATTTGGAGACATGATCTCATTATGCTGCCCAGGCCGGTCTCAAATTTGCAATCCTCCTGCCTCAGCCTCAGGAGTTTTTGGAATAACAGGCAAGCACTACAATGCTCAGTAGGAAATGATGTATTTTAAAAATGCATTAGAACCCCCTCCCCCAAAAAAATCTAAAAACAAAATTTTTTAGAATATAAATATGTGGATATGAATCAGTATAATGTGTGTGTGTGTGTGTGTGTGTGTGTGTGTGTATAAAGAAAAAGAGCTTAGAGAAGAGATTATAATAGTTGCCAGAGGCTCACGTGTAAAGTCAGGGTGCAAGTCTTCTGTTGGATTAGGCTCACAAAGAGTTCACTATGCAATATGTTAGTTATATGCAAATAAATTTGATAACCTTGATGAAATTAACAAACACTTACACATATACACCTTACCCAGATTGAATCATGGAGAAATAAAAAGTATGAATAGAACAACAACGATAACAACAAAGAAAGGAAACAGGATTAAATCAGTAATAAAGATAAAATCTCTCATTGAACAAAAGCCCAGGATCTGGGGGCTTTATTACTGGAATATGCCAAACATTTAAAGAAGAGTTAATGCTGATTCTCCTTGAGATATTCCAAAATGAATAAAATAAAGTCTTCCAAACACATTCTACAAAGCCAGTATCACTCTCATATCAAACTAGGTAAGAATACAACAAAACAAAATAAAAAGAAAAGAAGGAAGGAAAGAAAACTACAGGCCAATAAGCCTGGTGATATAGACTCAAAAATCTCCAAACAAAATACTAGCCAACTGAATCCAATAGCACATTAGAAGATTATTCACCATGATCTAGTCGGATTCATATGAAGGATGCAAGAACGGTTCAACATATGCAAATAAAAAATGTGATACTCCACATCAACAGAATGAAGAGCAAAAATGGTATGATCATTTTGAGAGATAAAGAAAAGGCATTTGATAAAATTAAATATTCCTTCTTGATAAAAACTTTAAACAAATTAGGTACAGAAGGAAAACACATAATAAAGGCCATTTTTAATAAGCCAATAGCTGACATTATACTGAATGCAGAAAAGATGACGATCTGGAACAAGAAGAATGCCTACTCTCATCAGTGCTGGAAGTTCAAGACAGAGTAATCAGGGAAGAGAAAGAAAGAATGCCTATCAAATTTGGAAAAATGAGTCAAATTGTCACTTTATAGATAACATAATATTATATATTATATGTGTTATAATATATAGATGATATAATATTATGTATATTTAGAATATTATAATTGGAAGATTCCAAGTAATCTACCAAAAGATTATTAGAACTAATATATGAATTCATCAAAGTTGCAGGATCCAAATAAAGCTAAAAAACAGTAGCATTGGTGTATGCCAGTATCAAGTGAACTAAAATAGAAATCAAAATAAAAATCCCATTTAAAAGAGCTACAAAATGAAAAAACAAAAGAAAACAAATCCTAGGAATAAATTTAACCTAAGAGGTGAAAGATCTGTACACTGAAAATTATGTATTTATGGATTGGAAGATTCAATATTATTAAAAAGTGCATACTTCTTGAAGTGATTATAGATTTAGTGCAATCCTGTCAAAATACCAATGTCATTCTTGAAAAAACTACAAAAAAATCCTAAAATTTATATGGAGTCACAAAAACTTCATATAGCTAAAGCTGTCTTGAGCAAAAAGAACAAAGCAAGAGGCATTACCTTATGTGACTTTAAACATACCAATCTGTAATCATGAAAATAGTATGGTATAAACACAGGCATGTGGAACAGAACAGAGAGCCTAGAAGTAACCCCACACATCTGTGGCCAGCTAAGAGCACACATTGAAGAACAATCTTTTCAATAAATAGTGCTGGGAAAATTAGATATCCACATACTCAAAGATGAAAGTATATTCCAATCATTCATCAGTTACAAAAATCAACTCAAAATGTGTATAGTGAAATATAAGGCCTCAAACTATAAAACTACTTGAGGAAAACATAGAAAAAATACTTTAGGACATTAAAATGGGCAAGGACTTTTTGGACAAGACCCTCAAAGCACAGGAAACAAAAGCAAAAGTAGACAAATAAAATTGTACCAAACTAAAAAACTTCAACATGGCAAATGAAACAATAAACAGATTGAGGATACAACCTACAGAATGGGAGAAAATATTTGCAAAATATACCTCTGACAAGAGGTTGATATCCATCCAGGATATATAAGGAATTCCAACAACTCAATAGCAAAAAACCCCAAATAACCTGATTTTAAAAAAGGGGGCAATAAGATCTAAAGAGACATTTCTCAAAAGAAGACTTACAAGTGCTCAACAGGTATATGAAAAAATGTTCAACATCACTAATTATCAGGGAAATGCAAATCAAAGCCACAATGAAGAATCATCATGACCACAGTAAAAAAAAAAAAAAAATGCTGCTATCAAAATGTCTAAAGATAACAATGCTGGTGAGGATGTGCACTCTGTTGGTGGGAATTTAAATTTGTACAACCATTATGGAAAACAATGTGGAAGTTCCTCAAAAAATTCAAAATAAAACTATGATATGATCTAGCAATCCCACTCTTGGATGTGTATCCAAAGGAAATGAGTAAATGTCAAAGAGACATCTGTGATCCCATGATCACTGCAATATGATTCACAACAGCCAAGAAATGAAAACAACCAATGTATCCATCACAACTGAAGAATGGATAAAGAAAGTGTGATTCATGGATACCATGAAGTGTTGAGGTTTTTAGCCCCCCGCCTCCCCCCCCCCCCCCCCCCCCGCGTCCTCCTGACTGGCGGGAGAAGTGGGGAAAGCACAATCCGACCAGGACGATCCAAGAGAGGTAAAAGTCCACTGGCTGCCCTCACCCAGCCCTCCCTCGCTGGAGGACAATCAAACGCTCCAGGGAGAACAGTCAAAGAAGGATTTCCTTTAATGAGGAAGTACACACCTTATATACTGCACAGGAGTCAATCAGAATAAAGGTCAGAGGGGTGGAGCAAGTTCACGTGTACACCCATCCAATAGTCTGTAAGGGAAGGCAGGAGCTGTTCACCAGGGTGGAAGAGTCCTGGACCTATCCTGGAGGTGGTTCGCTTCCTCTGTCACCGCCCACAGCACCGCCTCCTGGCTGATCACCAGGAGCCGACCCAGCCACAGGTGTGGCCCCAAGACCTGGAAGCAGATAGCCATGTCCTACAATGAAGTACTATTCAACTATACAGATGCATGAAATTCTGTCATTTAACACAATATGGATGGAACTGGAAATCATAATGGGAAATAAAATTAGGCAGACACAGAAAGAAATGACATGATCTCACTCATAGGAAGAATTGAAAAGAAGTTTATCTCAGAGAAGTTGAGAATAGAATGGTGGTTACCAGAGGCTGGGGAGAAGAAACAGGGGAGAGAGGGATAGAGAAAGATTAAAAAATGGGTACTAAGTTACAGCTACATAGGTGCAGTTAGTTGTGGTGTGCCACTGCACAGTGCGGTGACTATAGATGATAATAGTATCCTACACATTTCAAAAAGCTAGAAGAAAGGATTTTGAAAGTTTTCACCATAAAGAAATGATAAATGTTTGAGGAGGTAGACATGTTTAACCTGAATTGAACATTGCACATTGTACATATGATGAAATATTAAATACTATCACACTAATATGTACACTTTTTAAGTTTTTTTTGTATAAAATAAAAATAAATTTGAAAGTAGAAAAAAATCTTAACATACACTATTTTCTTTACTTTAAATGCTCACTTTTACCTTACATGTCTTGTGTGTCCCTAGTCTTAAGAAATCAGTACTTCATCTCCCGTAAAAGCACTGGGTTTTTTTGTTTTTTGTTTTTTGTTTTTTGAGACATAAGCATTGCCTAGCAGGTTGTTCTATTGTGTCCTTTATCATGGATGTCTGTGTTTAATTGTTGAAAATTAGAATGTACAGAAATTCTTAGCAGAAGAACACTTAGTCCATAAACTGTACTAAATTAATTGTGGTCATAATTGTTAGGATTATTGTTCATCTGTCTTTTAATCTTTTTAAGTTTAGCTACAGAGTCTGGTCCATTTTCACATTCCTAGCAGTACAGAGTCTGGTAGCTGCTCAAAAAAAAAAAAAATCCAAAAAAAACAAACAAAAAAAAACCCTGAAAGTTTTAAGAGCCCAAGTCCTTTCTTTACTTCATTAACCCCATTAACCCCCTTTAAATTCTTGGTTTTATCTTTAAAATTTCAATTTAAAAAGGAATAATTAAAATTCATTTTTTGTTTCTGGATTCACACACAAATGATTCCCACATGCTGTGATCAAAGAAAATATATCTTTAATCAGTTAAGATGAAGAATTCTTATAGAGAACATCTCTGATGCTACTTTAAAAGAGGGTGGTCTTTCAAGAGACTTTTTTTCATCATGCTGTTAGTTTTATATTGCTGTGTAAAATTATGCCACAAATTTAGCCTCTTAAAACTACATTGATTGGTTATTTCATAGTCATACAAGTAAATAGTCCAAGTGAGCTCAGCTGCCTACTATACCTAGTCAAAAGACTGAAATTAAGAAATTAAGAGATGAGTAGCCTGGATTTCTATCTGGATAGTCTAGGAGTAATTCACTTTTAGTCTTATTCAGGTTACTAACAATTCAGTTCCTTGTGGTTGCAGGGCTGAGGTCTCTGTTTGCTTCCTGACTGTTTGCTGAAGGTTTTCCTCAGCTCCTAGATGTCACCTGAATGCCTTGGTTCATGCCCCCACTGCCTTCAATGTCATCGCTGACATATTTTTTTATTATTAGTTGTTCAAAACATTACAAAGCTCTTGACATATCATATTTCATACATTTGATTCAAGCAGATTATGAACTCCCATTTTTACCCTGTATACAGATTGCAGATTCACATCGGTTCCACATCCACTTTTTTACATACTGCCATACTAGTGTCTGTTGTATTCTGCTGCCCTTCCTATCCTCTACTATCCCCCCTCCTCTCCCCTCCCCTCACTCCCATCTTCTCTCTCTACCCCATCTACTGTAAGTCATTTCTCTCTCTTGTTTTTTCCCCCTTTCCTCTCACTTCCTCTTATATGACATATTGAATCCTTCTTCTGACTTCCTCTATTACCAACAGGTATAAAAAAAGTTCTCTCCCTTTGAGATTAGATTGGGGCTTATATGATTACATTAGGCTAAACCAGATGGTCTCCCTGTCTTTGGCCCAATATATAATATTACATAATCACAGGAGAGGTAAATATCATATTCACATGTTTGGGGGTCAAGACATCTTCAAGGGACCATTATGCTATTTACTACCGGCCACTCTAGCCCCTAAAAAATTCATATCTATTTCATATATAAAATATATTTATTCAATACCCTCCAAATTTTCATTACATTATGGCATCAGCTCAAAATTCAAAATCTCATGTATAATCTAAATCAGTTAGGATGAATTTTATGTTCATAATCATACTCTATGGATCTATGATACTAAATAAACATTCATCTGCTGTTATCATATAATGGTGGGAGAGAACAGGATAATAACTGTGACATTATGTTTCAAAATAGGGGAAAGTGCAAAGTAAAAAGGAGTCATTGATTCAAAGAAATTTTGAATCCAGCTGCAGACTCCTTAGGTTTCAAAGCCTGGGAAAAGTGCTCTGTGGTTCTTAGCTCTCCTCTGGGCTCTTGTGTCCTAACTTTTAGCTCACTTCCTGCTAATAGAATTTTAGAGGTCCAACAACTTTTCCTTTTGTAATCTCCTTTTCTGTTGAGTTCATGCTGTCGGTATTGCTGCTGGTACAGATACATCAAGAACCCATGAGTCTCCTATGGTACAAAGATTCATGCCATTTGACACATCCTCAGGTCACTTGCTTGCATGACTACTAAATAATAAATCAATGTAATTTTTTAGAGGCTAAATTTGTAGCATAATTTTACACAGCAATATAAAGCTAATAGCATGCTGAAAAAAGTCTCTTGAAAGACCACCCTCTTTTAAAGTAGCATCAGAGATGGCTTCTATGAGAATTCCTCATCTTAACTGAGTAAAGATCTATTTTCTCTGATCGAAACGTGGAAATCATTTGTGTGTGAATCTAGAAGCAAAAATGAATTTTAATAATTTCCTTTTTTAAATTGAAATTTTAAAGATAAAACTTTAAAAGAATCCAAGGTGGTGAGTGGGGGTAATGAAGTAAAGAAGGGACTTGGGCTCTTAAAACTTTTAAAAATAATTAATTTAACAGATTTTTTTTGAGCCACTACCAGACTTTGTACTGCTAGGAATGTGAAAAAAAACCAGACTGTGTGGCTAAGCTTAAAAAGATCAAAAGACAGATGAACAATCATCCTGACAATGATTACCACAATTAACTAAGCACAATTTATGTGCTAAGTGTTCTGCTAAGAATGTCTGTACATTCTCATTTTCAACAATTAAACACACACATCCATGACAAAGGGCAAAATAGGACAACCTGCTAGGCAATGCTTATGGCTCAAAACAACAACAACAAAAAAACAACCAACAGTGATCATGAGGGAGATAGAGTACTGATTTCTTAAGTAAAGACTAGTTAGGAATGCACAAGACAGATAAGGTACATGTGAGTGTCTAAAGCAGAGAAAATAGTTGATTTTTGTGGTGCTCTAATATACATCTGTTCATATCTTAGCATAATATGACTCCGAGGATCAGATTGCCAAATCAGTTTAGCACAAATTAAAATTTTTACCAGTATCAAGCTTTATGGATAATTTCAAATAGAATTAATCTAAGTATCAGAGGAGAATTATTTGCATTTTTAAAGATTGGACTAGATTATTTTTCTTTCATAGGTAAAGGGAGAGAATAAACTGCATACCATTTACTTTCCACAATGCATGAAAATTAAGGAGTCAAACACCATTGTTATACTTTACTGTAATAAAAAAAGACTTCTCCCACATGCATTTATTTTTCATTTTATTATAAATTTTGTGCTATGGTAGATCAGAATTTATCTCATACACGTGTGTGTGCATATACACATTTTAAGTATATTGATATTTTTAGGAGAAAATAGTGGAGCCAGAGAGAGATAAGCAGAAGTGAAATTTTAAGAAAAGATAATAAAAATGTGGGGATGATGTAGCCTACACAACATTAATTTTCCTTTTCATACTCAAAGAATTCAGATTGGGGTTGGAGACAGCAATGTTTAATTCAAAACAATATCTTAACCTCTCCTGAAGATTAACAGTGGCAATGTAACCCAATTGTGGGCAGTGATATGCAAGTAGAAGTGAGGTTTCTGGGAAAATTTCTTGCCAAAGGGTCAGGTTCAGCTGACATATGACTTTTCCCTTTCTTCTTCATGACTGGAATATGAATTAGTTCCGGATGTGGAGCATCATGTTTTGACCACAAAGCCACCTTGAGGGAAGGGTCAAGAGGAATGCACAGACTTGGATCTTGATATACATGAGCTGCTGAACCAATACCAGTAAACACTTATCTCTGGACATTTCTTGATGTGAAAGAAGTGCAACATATAATTTATTTAAACCACTGTTTTAGGGGTTGTGTTACTTGGAAGCAATTCTTCACTGACAGAAGTGGTTATTCAGAATAATGCCCAGAGAAGATGTTTCCAGCTAAGGAGTAGGAGTATACATGAAACCTTTCACCTGCCAAAGCCCTTGATTTATATCTTTAATTGCATTTGTGGGTAACAACTGTGTGTATGAAAATCTTTCCTGAATTATTCTAGATCCCCTCAAAAGGTGTTCAGTCTTCATCTCGGTCACATGTTAACTTCTTACTTACTTAGGTTGTATGTGATGAAAAAAGAGAGTTTAAAAAATTACAGGATGTTTCCAAGTTAGACTCTTGCAATTATACACAATATACAGAATGTTTTTGTTATGGGAGGGGCACAGGGAATAGAAAATGCTCCCTGATAAAGAAGAAAAGAAGATCACTCCAAGTTATCCTTCAGTATGACTTTACAGCTAGCACTTTAGAAAACTAAGAAGGGCATCGTCCTCAATATCACAGGAGTAGACTCAGATAGGAGGAGCCACAGTAGTGGCTAAAATAAAGACTGGCATGGGATTGTTTGAAGTATGTCAAGAACCTTGAAGGAAATGCTTCTGAAAAACTAAACAGGGAATAATTTTTTTAGTTCTGTGTAACACGTACTTGATGTGCGCTATGAGAAAAATTTTAGTTTTATTCTGTGTTGAGTATCCCAGTTATCAAGCCAGAAAAAGTTGTGGGACATTTTTTTTTTCATGGGTGTTTGAATTCCATTTAATGATATTGCAAAAATGGATATATAATTAAAACAGGTTATACGTTTATGAGAAAGTTTCTAACTTATTCTGTTATAACTCTAGTGGATAAACTATATAAGTGAATGTCATTCAATTTTAATTAAAGATGGTTCTTTCAACAAATTTCTTGAGTTCCAACTGCATGCCAGCACTCTTTGGAGTAGGAGATAGAACAATGGACAACCAGATCTGCTTGTGTGCTTATTTTTTTTTCTACTTGAAAATAATGTATTTCCAGGAATATAGGCATAATAATCGCAATGAAGTGTGACCATTCTTAGGCTGGTGACCTGGGTGGCACAGAGAGACCTATCTCAGCCCAGACATTAACAAGTTCTGGGAAAACAGGGAAAGAATCAGAGTTTGGTCTGTCTGACAGATGATAAATTGTGCCCCTAAAGGAAGTCTCTTGGGTTTTTATTTAAAAACTGTTACAAAGGTTCTGTAATTTCTCTGTTTAGGAGATTTAAATATTCTACATTCTAAACTAAAACACCAACTTTTACAATTTAGTATGCTTATATCTGGTATTTATGGATCTATGATATAATCAGGGTAAACCCATATTATAACATGTGATAGGTTAATGGCAATAAAAGATACTATATTCTATGCTTTCTTAATTTCTTCTTCTTAAAAGGTTCTTATTTTTAAAAAAGGAAAAACAACAAAATAGAAAAAGCCACATGACCAACCCACTTTCTTGTAAAACAATTTTTTATGTAGCTTTTCTTTGCTCTGGAACATTGTAAATAAAACTACTTTTAAATTTCAAAAGGACTTGTTGCTTCATTCTGTAAACATCTCAATTGATAATACTATTGTTCAATTTAATAATGTTAGAATGATGAGTTTGATAAAATATTTTTTCTATTATAAGAGAATGTATCCTTTTAATCCAAAATACCATTCATCAATATTTTTTCCTCGTATGCTTCCCCCCAATTAATATTAGCTTATGCTTCATTGTGCATTCAGTGTCTTAAGGCACAGTTGTTAATTGTGAAATGTTTAATTTTCAGAGGAAAATAGAAATTTTATGTGTAATCTCAGGCATATAAATTACTAACCTGAAGAAGTGAAGAGAAACATTTGTTTGGGATGCTCCCAACACCACTGGAAGTGAGAGAGGATGGAGGGAGAAGGGAGAAAAGATGTGAGGTAAAAGAGCAATATTTATTCACCAGTAGTGATTTCAGCATTTTATTAAATGATCCCAACACAGGCAATGTGAAAGTGGTCTAGGAAAGTGTTTTTTGAAATTTAGTATCTCTACCATTCATCTGCGACCTTTTAAAGATGCAGATTCTGATTCAGTAGTACAGGGGTGGGGACCGAGATGGTGTGTTTCTAACTGCTCTTGTGGCATAGCCAGGGTTAGACATGTGGTTTTGAATATTGGCTCATTTCAGAAATTGAAAAGATCCTGATGGTCAGGCCATACCTCTGAACAATTCAGACATTTTGGTGCTGAGGCCCAAGCTTCAGTGTTTGGTAACCACCTTCCCACACCCCATCAATGTGTAGCTAGACTTGAGAAACCTCTTGTTAGAAGGCAATCTTCATCATTGGCAGGAGCTGGTGGATTCACTCCAATGGTACTTAAGAATCACTCATAAACTAAAAGTCAAATTACTGCATTACAATGGACTGCAGCTGAGAAAACAAAACGTGCACCACATTATTTAAATAAAAACTCTGCACACATAGGATATGTTTGGCTTCATAGATTCTCAGAAATGTTATTGTTTCTGTCCTTGCATAATTTCACTATTGAGTTCCTGTGTATAAGAACATCTTGGGAATAGTGGTAAGTAAGAAAAATAAGCCATTAAGGTTCTCCTTACATGAGCCTGGAGTGATTGGAAGTCTGACTTCTTCATATTGACTTGTCTGATTTCAGAGATGGCAGGATTTCAAGAACAGAGTTTTGAATGTTGGTTCTAATTAATCCCAGTCTGTTCTCTACAAATTGGATTTCTCTCTAGTCTAGACTTTCTGATAGCCAGGATTACCCTTATTTCTTACCTGTACAGAAAACTTTCAGTTTCAATTTTAATATATCAGTGAATCATAATTGCTTTCCTTCATTCATACTAACTGTATTTAGCAACGCTTCTTTTAACAGGAAGCAAAAGAATCTGGATAAATTAAATAAGAAAAGGTATGTATTTAAAAGGACAGATAATGGGGAGCTTGTAGGACCACTGGGGATCCAAAGAACCAGACATGAGGCTGAATGTTCAGGAACCATACCCAAACCACACTGTAGCATCGTCTGAAGGGAAACTGCTATTGCTCCTAGTTTCCCTGCTGCCATACTGCAGCAGGAGCACAAAATTGCAGCCACCTAGCAAATAAAGATAGACACATTTCCACCTCCATCTTTCTAGAAAATACATTCTGTTTCTCATGCCATTCACTAAGGTCTCCAGGTAAAATGTAGGTTTGAGTTTCAGGATCAATCTTAACTTAGGGGTATTTCTACCTTGATAAAGCAGGAACTTAAATCAGGGGACATTCCTGTCATAGGACATGTATTTAAACCATGCTGGGGCAGTAGGGAAGTAAGTCAATGGTCTATACCCTTCCTTGAGTCTCCTCCTTTTGTAATTTAGGTTCGTATAGATAGCATAACTTTTATCCCACTCCAATAAGCACTTACTGTCTGCTCAGTATTCAAAATATAAATAAGTTGAAGATAATTTGTAGAAGGACTTATAAATTGTTAGAAAATAATTCCAATGTATTCTTTAAATCTAGCAATGCAAAATATACTGGATTGACATTTACAAAAGAGGAGACTTTACTGTCACAAACTGCAGGGTGCAAAGTGGGAGAAAATAATACACATTTTAAATCTCATTTGTCATCATTTAAGTCAGGTATAGTGAAGTACCTAATAAGTACACGGTGTCATGTATATATTGTTTTATTGTATGTTTCCAAATGTTACATAAGTTGTTAAGGACAAGTATCCATCTTTTTAATTTTTGTGTTATTCATAGTGTTTACTACATAACCAGGCACATAGTATTTACACAAGTATTTTTTGTTGAATTGAATTATTTGGGAAATATATATAGTATTTTAGGCAGTTTTTCAATCCTGTGACCAAAATGTCTCGCAAGGAGAAAAACTTTATTTTGGGCTCATGTTTTCGGAGGTTCAGTCCATAAATAGTTAAGTCCATTGCTGAAGCAGAAAATTATGAATGAAGGAAAATGCAATGGAAAGCTGTTCATCTCATGGAAGATGGTAAGGAGGGGAAAGAGCAGGAACAAGATATAGTCACTGGCATGTCCTCAGTGACTTAGTTTCTCCATCACTTCCCACTCAGTAGTCCATTCATTTTGTGTCAATTTCTTCTTTTTCTAGGGCTTTTTTTTTCCTTTGGTGAAATTTTATTCTTTTAAAGAATTCACTCAGTACAATGAAGATTTTGATAATTTGTGTTATGATTCTTATTTACCATAAGTATTTTTTAAAATTTTCATCCTTGATTTCTTCTACTATCCATTGGTCATTCAATACAAATTATTTGGTCTCCAGGTGTTAGGGTAGCTTCTATTTTTTTTTAAATTTTCTAATTGACTTCTAATTTCATTCTATTATAATCTCATATAATTAAATGTATTATCTCTATTTTTTTATATTTTATAAGAGTTGCTTTGAGGCCTATGATATGGTCTATTTTACAGAAGGATCCATGTGCTACTGAGAAGAAAGTATATTTAGTCATCGATGGATGAAATATTTTATATATGTCTGTTAAGTCTAAATTATTAGTTGTATTTATTAGTTCTGTGGCCTCTTTATTGGCTTTTTATTTGGAGGATCTATCCAGTGATGAGATGTGTGTGTTAGAGTCACCCAGTATTATTATGTTATGGTTGGCTTTATTCTTGATATTGAGAAGGGTTTGTGTAATATACATAGGTGCTCCATTGTTTGGGGCATAAATATTTATGATTGTTATGTCTTATTGATGTACAATTCCCTTAAGTAGTATGAAATGGCCTTCTTTGATCCTTCTGTAATATTTTCTTAAAGTCCACTTTATCTGATATGAATATTAAAAACCGCTTCTTTTTTATGTGATCCATGTGAGTGATATTTTTTTTTCTTTTTTTACCTTCAGTCTGTGGATGTCTTTGCTTAGGACGTGAGACTCTTGGAGACACCATATTGTTGGGTCTTCTTGTTTAATCCAATCTCTCAGTTAATGTCTTTTGATTGATAAATTTAGTCCGTTTTCATTCAGTGCTATTATTGAGATATAATTTTTATTACCAGTTATTTTTGCTTATTTCTGATTTTTAACTTGAATTCATCTCTCTTTTAATTGACCAGTTTTCTAGTGTAGTTCGTCCTTTGGCTGGCTTTCTCTTTTACTTTTCATGAAATATTTTATAGAGTATGTTTTATAGTGCAGTCTTTATAGTTGTGAATTCTCTTAACTTTTGTTTATCATGGAAGGTTTTTACTTCATCATCAATTCTCAAGCTTTATTTTGCTGGGTGTGGTCTTGGCTGGCATGCATTTACTTTCAGAACTTGGTATATATTATTCTAAGACTTTCTCAGTTTGAGAGTCTGAGTTATCAGCTGAGATCTTGGGTTGGTTTCCCTGTAAATGGCAGCCTTTACTATCTATCCTTATTTTACATGTAAGACATTTTCATAATAATTTGCCTTGGTGTGGGTCTGCTTTAATTTTGTACGTTTGGGGTCCTCCTGTATTTGGTTTTTCATTTCATTGTTAAGGTTTGGGAAATTTTCTGATATTATTTTATTGATTTGTATTCATTTGATTTGTATCTTTGAGCCTTTGTCTATCCCAATAAATTTTAAATTTGGTCTTTTCGTGTTATCCCATATTTCTTGGATTCTGTTCATGGTCTCTTAAAACCTTTTCTCCATGGTCAACTTTATTTTCTGGATTATGTATTTTGTTGTTGTCCTTGCCTGAAACTGTCTTCCAAGTGATCTAGTCTGTTGGTGATACTTTCCATTGAAGTTTTAATTTGGTGTATTGATTAATTCATTTTGAGGATTTCCAACTGATTTATTATCCTTATTGAAATAATCTTTCACTTCTTATATTTTTACTCTGATTTCATTTCTTACCTCATGGATCAGTTTAACCATGAACGTTCTGAATTCCATCTCTGACATTTTCTCCACTGTGGTGTCAATGGAGTCTATTCTTTAGGTGTTCTGGGTTATTTGGGATGGTTTGTTCCCTTGCTTTTTTCATATTGTTTGTCTATCTATCTATCTGGATGGATCTGATGTTGTAGAGTTTTTACCTTGTGAATTTACAGTGTGTCTCTATGTTACTAGTACTTCACAGATTAGGGAGGGGGAGCCTAATGATAGCAAAACTGAATGCAAACAATATACAGCAGTAGACTAGGTCCTTAGTTCCTATTTTGATATCTAGTGTTAATTGGTACAATCTATAGATATAGTAGGACCAGCAATTTCCATAAGCAAAAACAGTGAATAATTATGCATTATGTCTGGTTTAAAATCAAACAGTAGGTGTTGTCTATTAAACAGTAGGTGTTCTGCAATATTAATTATTGCTGTGACATTGGTGGTGGAAGTAGATGTTATACATCTCAATTAATGTTAGTAAGTGTTAAGGATAGAGTTGAGTATGAGAAAGGAAAATAGGAGTGTAGAAAAGTGTTTGCAATTTCAAAGGGTGAATAGGGTAGATGCAGTGGTAACTTAGGATATGTTGTTAATGTGAAAGGAGAAAAATAGCATAATATAAAGGAGGTGAGAGAGAGTGGAATTTTGGTGTCAGGAACAGGAAAATGAAGAGGGAGAGAGAGAGAGAGAGAGAGAGAGAGAGAGAGAGAGAGAGAGAGAGGAGGGAGATAGAATAGTTGCAAAGATGCTACAAAACAAAATCAAAATAAGCTAATCAAATATCCTAATACTCAAAAATACAAAGCATGGGAAAATAACACTTTCAAAAAACAAATAAACAAACAATAAACAAATCAGGAAATTAGTAGAGGGAGAAACAAATATGAAAATGTGTAGGAGACCTTGAATTAGTCAGTACACATTTAAAGAGAACAAAAACCCAATAGAGAGCACCAAAACAAAAGCAAAACAGAACTGCAACAAACAAACAAGATCAACCACCATATCTTGGTGAAATGTTATGAAATTAAGAAGTCAAATCCACCACGGTGGACAAAACAGTCAGTGAGTTTAGATGTTCACTGACTTTGCCCACCTGATTTTGTTTTCACTTTTTCTTGAGATATGAACTAAGTGTGGGAGTATGAGCTGTCATTGGTGCATTCTTCCCTTTTATTATGTTCTCACAAGGTTGAAGGTTGAAGTTTATGACTTCTCAATTTCCCTTCTTGATAGATTTGGGTAGGCCAGGCCTGGAGGTAAAGTGGTGTTCTGGGGAGGCTGAGTGGTGTGCAGGTGAGAAGCAGCTGGTCATGTCCTGGGGGCTGGTTTGCCACATCCAGAGGGCCCAGATGGCCTGTGCCTGGTGAGTCAGGGCCAGACATTGGGTCGTAGGGGCTAGTGGTGAAGCTGGGTGCTGGGTGGGGCAGGTCTGGCAGTGAAGCAGTGGCCTGGCATGAAGGCCTATGGGCAAGTGGCTAAGCTATAAGCCATGTAGGCAGAGCAGTAGGCCTGGTTGGTGTGTAGAGGGTTGAGAAATTGGGGACTGGAGGGTCTGGGGGACACTGGCAGGTACTAGACTGGTGCTAGACCTGGTGGGTCCCAGGGACTTGGGGACCAGTGGACCAACTGGGGAGAGAGCCAGCAACTAAGCTGGTGCCAACCTGGCTTGGGCCCTGGGAGCCTGGTGGGTGTCCGACTAGCTGGTTGGGCAAGCCAAGAGCCAAATGCCCTCCTACCACCCTTCTAACCTCCTGACCCACTATAGTTGGCCCCATCAGTCCCTTCCAGCTGCAAGACTCACGGGGCTGGGGAGAACTAGGCTCTCTCAAACCCCTCTAACCTGTGTTCCCCTGGGTGAAATCCTCCTAGTTTCTGACTTTTCACAGGTTTGCTAGGGTCTTACAGGCCCATGCAGACCTAACTGCAAACTCATGGATCTGGGTTTACAGTTTCTGTTGGTTCCACCACACTGCAGTCCCAGGAGGGCTCCTGGATCAGCCCTCTGTGGACAATTGATAAACTCAGGGTGATAGGATTTTTTAAAATCTGATTACTGAGTCAAACAGTCTCTGGTTTGATTAGGGCAGTCTGCCCTCGAGTCTTAGGATTTTTCACTTTAAGCCTTAGGGAGACATAGTATTCCTGCTGTTTGAAATCTGGATAGCTGAGCTAGGAGAAATGCTGCCTCATTCCTAATTCACCATCTTGCTTTCTTCCTTTATTTCTATTCATTGTTCTTTTCTTCTGAGTTCCATCTGCTATTAATCCCATTAATAACTATTTAAATTTATATATTGGATTTTTCAGCTCTAGAATTTTAATTTTTGTTAGATTTAAAAATACTCATGAAATCTTTCATCATTTTAGTTATTTATCCATCTTCTGCTCACGGAGGGGGGCATTATTAGCATAATGCTAATAGCCTATTTCCAGACAATGATGCTGAGCTGGGAACAATTCAAGGTACCCAGTATCTTCATCTTTTGATAGATACTATTATCTCATTAAATTATTTACAAAAGGCAACAAACCCCTCCATGCACGTAGAGGAAAACACTTTTGAATTTTAAGGTAGCTTCTAGAAACAACATTTAATGACAAATTCAAAAGACACTTGCAGAAAAAGATAATTCATATAATTCATAGTCATGCTTCCCACTGGTTTTCAAGATTTTGTCAGAACCTAAATTACTACTTCCCCTAGAAATGCATTTTTTTTCACTTTTCACCAAAGTAATAATAAGGTATTTCTTACTAATAAAAAACTTACTATAGGCATTTACCAAGGTCCCATTTCTGTTTCAGTGTTAATTTTCTTTCTTTGACAAATAGCCATGATGTTATTTGCTCACCAGAATGCTTACTGCTTCATTCTACCAGTAGATAATATTTGTTGATGGTCAAAAATAGACTTGATCAAAATATAAGAAAATCGTAAGAATAAAGTCAACAACTTTAGGCAGCTAATAAATGTTTAATTTTTTTGTTATTTGACTTTACTAGTATTTTTGTTTTCTTTGATTATATGTAAACTATTAATGAACAGTTTATTGAAGATTATTATACATTCAGAAAAGTGTACAGCTGAAAGTTTTATGGCTCAATGAAATTTTCAAAACTAAACACACCTCTGTAACAAGCATTCAGAATGAGAAACAGAAAATTACCAGAATCCAAATGATTCCTTATTCTTTTCTAGTCATTAATTTCTCCTCAAGAATAAAATTGAATATAACTATCCTATGTTTATATATGAATACACTACAGTGAATCTCCACATGATGTACAACCACAAAAATGGGATCTCAATTAGAATAAGTTTGGCTCCATGTATGTATGTCAAAATATATTCCACTGTCTTGTAGTTCTAAAAAGAATAACCACTATCCTTTTTTTGTAATTAGCGCATTATAGTTATATAGTAGTTGGATTCATACTGACAAAATCATACATGCAAAAATTTTGATTTCAGTATATGATCTCCCTTTTTTTCCTCTTATCCTCCCTGCCCTCTCTGTTCTCCTTCATCTACTCTACTAGACTTCCTTTTGCTTATCTATCTATCTATTTATTTATTTATTTTTGCATTGCAATTCTCATACCTTATATATAATCAGAGATATGATGAATTATTGTATAATGGTGTATTAAGAATTGCAATGCAAAAATATTAAGGAATGTTTAAATTTTTATCCTCATAGTTCAGCCATGAATCAATTTTGACATAAGGCAGGTAGATACTAAAGGGAAAATCGACATGAATTCGAATAACATTTGTAAGTCAGCATATAAAATTTAACAGTGGTATCAACTTTCAAATGGGCCTGATTATAATGTTTCATTGGCAATTTTGCTAAAGAGAATAAACATAAACAGATTCATATAGAACATTTCTATTTACCATCATGTTTTAAAATATATCTATAATCTGTTACTAAATTTGGCCAACATACTTTCATATATTTTTATTATGTTTCTCTAAATTGTCTTATTATCTTTAGAGATTTACAATCATATTATCAACTGTAATTTGAGTAAATATGCATTGTTAGCAATATTAGAACTATATTAGTGGACATTTTAGTAATAATATCTATTCATAATCCTTAGAAGTTAACATGTTTATCTTTGCTTTACCCTTCTTATTATAATTTCCAAGACTTTACTTAGGTATTTGTGTGTGTTTGTAACAGAATATTTTCTATCATTGTCCTACAAGAGACATTCTATGATTTGAGGACCATGGCTCCTTTAGTAATGGTAACTCTTGAGGCAGTGTATCGTTTGAAAGGCTACATATTTGCCTAGACAAACTATAAAGTTATTTCTTTCTTCATCTTGTTTCTTTGCTAGGGCATTGATATAAAGAATGAAACATGCTCTCTCTTCTCTCACAACTTCAAAAGTTTTCTTTCTTTCCTTCATTTCCTTCATTGGTTGGTGGGTAAGAAGATGGGAGGGAGAGGGGGTATCTTGTTCCCAAAGCCAACACTAGGTTGGAAGACCAGGTGGAATGCTGGCTAATTATTTTCATCCTTCTTTTCTTCTGTCACTTGTATTTTAACTACTTCTAGTAAGGCTGAGTGTACCTAGGAACAGTCCTGTGATTACATGAAAATGAGCTAGTTGAGACTGGGATAATGCTTCTATGCAACAATAGAAAAAAAAGGAATGGATAATAAATAAGAGAGACAAGAAAGTATTCAAATAATGAAATAGTAGGGAAAAGAGCAATGATAGAATGGGCATTTTAATGGGAAGTCTTCAGAGTTTAGTTTCAGTAGTTTCCTGTCTATTTAAACATGCATACACATATATCAAATAGAATCCTATCACAGCATGGATTTCAACATGCTGTGTATACTCTTTGAGGTGTCCTTACAAATAATAAAACCTGGCAAATGGTGCCTGATAAAGGCATCATCAAATATTTGTGTGCTTCTCATTTCCTAGTCTCTTTATAGTTGATGGAGACCTGTGTCTCATTCTGTCTTGTGGACCATTAGCAGAAATGATGCATGCTATTTATATGTCTATCCATGAACAGCTTTTTGGGACCTTCTAGCTACATATTTTGCTAACATAGTAATCCAAAGAACAAGGCATTAAGATGGACAGAACCTAAATCTCTGAGTCACCGCATGAAATGATAAGTAAACATTGATGTGATAATACACTGATCCTTGGGGATTTATTTGCTATTGCAATACAGGCTGCCTCATTTTAACTAATTTAGTTTGGAAGGTAAGATGAGTATTCTTTTGACTCCTGTTCTGTTACATGAGTCTTCTTTGTTTCATAAAAACACTCATTGCAAAGAGTCTTTTCTCTAAAAGTGATATGTATTGGTTCTTTTGTTGTAAAATTATAAATCATTTACTCTAGGACAGATTCTTGACAGGGAAACTAAAAGCTAAATTGTTAGCCATGTCTGCCAATTGAAGAATGACTTGGGATAAAGACAAAATATATTAGAATTATCCAGTAGTGGAGAAATATGATTCCATTAGAAAAAAAAAAGATTACCAACCTTTTGGTGGCATGTCTGATACATAAAATGAGGTTTCCTTGAGATCTAGAGGTCATTCAGTAGAAGTAGTTCCTTGTCATTAATAATTGATTTAAATGTTCTTTATTATTTCAGTAAAGGTCAATATCCACTATACATAAGTCTTACATGAAAACTTCATATTTTGATTTATTTGATGTGGATATTGCTCCAAATTTTAAGGATGCAAGTTAAGGAGATCTCAATGTTTGGGGGTATAGGAAGCCCTAAGTCTTTCTATCAGTTTATAAATGATGAGAATAAGATTCAGAAAGTTGAGTTTTTCACTGAATAGGAATTTGGATTCACTGTTTCCTCCTACCTTTCTCTTTTCCTCTCTCTCCTATTCCCTTCTTCTCCCTCACCATCTTTTTTTCTTCCTTTCCTCCTCTCTTCCTTTCTTACTTTTCTCTTTAGATTCTTCAGATTCTAAAACAATTTATTCAATATTTGTATAATTACCTGAAATGAAATTCCCATAACTAGTTTTAAAGTATTTAACACAATCTCTGCAAATCCATTTAATTTTTCCATCTTTTCTCAGATATTTGATATTTAAATATTAGAGGTTTTAAAATACAGATTGGCTTCCAACTTATTACACGGTTATTACTTCTATGATTTTTATCTTATTCACAAAGAAATTTACAGAAAATTGACTTTATTTTCTTATTTTAGTAAATTAAAATTTTTTCTCTACACATAAATAAAACATTATTATAATTTATAGGGATTTAGACCAAAATGAAACACATGCTCTTAAGATCTTCCATTAACCTGCATTATAACTATATTTTCACACAGATACTCTAATTAGAATTTTAGGGATCCGTGGTCTACAGTGAATAGGTAATTTAATGAATAATGAAGCTATTTTATGATAGTGTGGCAAAAGAAACACTTAACTGCTGGTGATCCAATACAACTTAATACAAGAATCCTAAACTTCTCTTATAAATCAATCAGAATGTTTTGCCCTAATGGTGAGAATCCATATAGGAAGAAAGAACTGGGAATGTAGCTCAGTGATCAAGCACATGCTTAGCATGTATGAGGCCCTAAGTTCATGCCTCAGTGAAACAAACAATCAGCATCAACAAAAAACGTAAGAAGTCATGAAGAATGGAGAATGATAGTTGTAAAGTTAGCTCTCAAAGTAAAATCAAATATACTTCCTTTTCCTAGGGACAATGGGGGACACAGCTTTGTCTAGCTTGAGGGCACAAATTCAACAGAGGGATATTCTCTTTCTCCCTCTCCTTCCCCTCCTTTCCTCTACCATCTTTGGACAACTACACCATGATCACTGTTGCCTATTGCCCTGGTTCTGGATGTCAATGTATAAACAGCATGGAGAGAAATTAGAACTAAGCATAATTTAGTGGCCATAGATTTCATTGATTCATTCGTTTCTACAAGCTAAGCTAGAGCTGTGAGCACAAGAAAAAGAGGGTGGATAGCTTAGTATTTTATGTTCAAGAATTGGTTGGTCTCTCCTTTGTCTTCCTCATTGTTTATTACTAGCTAGTTTGAGTTGCCTTTTGGCCAGTGTATGGTGGTCCACAGCCACCTCAACACGCTCTAGAAAAATGGAGATAGTTGATTCTCACTTGCAGTTCAATGCAGTAGGTTTACATGCTAATTGAAAGGATCTAGACATTGATTGCACTTGGTCAGCAGCTAAAATGGCCATATGAAAATTGATTATACTTAATGTTATATAATAACTCATTAACTGACTGGCTACATAACTTTTTGTGAGTTTGTGTATTGATATGACCCTCAATACATCTCTTGCATTACTAACTCCATCTTGGAATCTGCTCCTCAAAGAATGTGAACTGACAAACTTCTGAAATGCTCTCCTCTTTGAACTCTTGCTCCCTTCCAAATTTCCTGATGCAGGCAGCATGGTTTTATATCTCCTTATGATTCTATAGTCAAAATCTTTCATTGGCTTCCATTGTTTATGAGACAGTGATCAAAAATCACTCTCATTGTATAAGTAGTTGACTATTGCTTGGCCTCTCACTCTATGTCATCTTGTTCCAAGATTTCCTTTAGTTTCTTGAATGTTCTCTCCTTTTGCCATATAGTTTTACCTATCTCACTATCTTTTCCTCTACAGCTTTCAACTAATCATTTAGAATGCAGCTTAAACATTTCTTTCTCAGAGAAGTTTGATCTGATATCATGAAATTCATCATGTCCTCCTGTTATAATGATCTGTATCTTTATTTCATAAAACCTATCATTGCTATGACTCATATTTATTCTTGATGCTTTTATTAAAAGGCAACTCCCCCAAGAGACTGAGAGCTCCTGACTCAGCATCTACTGTTTTGCTTACTGATATCTGTACACCTAAAACAACAGCTAACACAGAGTAGTTACTAACAACTTTTATTAAGACAAATGAATGAAAATATTGAGAGGGTTATCCTTCATTCAAACCCATTTATTATAAAATTTTATTTCAAATAGACATTTACATTTTAAAACTTCTAATTTCTCCCAGTAAATTAGAGGTGTTTTTCAACCTTCCCCTCAGGCAGGAGCTTGATTAACATGAAACTTGAGAACATCTCCATTTCAAATAGCCTTTCCCTTTTCATGTCAATGGGCTGTTTAGAAGGATAGTGCTAGCCTAATAGCAATTCAGGCTTTGTGTACCTTGTAAAAGACAAGCAGACATAGAAAACAAAAGAGAAGTAACTATGCAACAGCACTTTGGAAATCAAGTTAGTTCCATAGATTTGGATTTCAGGGTGACCATTCATACATAAGGTTTTGACTGACTTAGGAATGTGATGGGTAAGGTAGATTTATTTTGAAAACACTCTTTGGTAATTTTTCTTCTAGATTCTTTAGAGAGTCCAGCTCAGGCTGGAGAGGGTCCAATATGTCCTAGAGATTAAGAGCATGGACTCCGAACTCATCATGACTGGACTTGAATTTTGATTTCATCACATTCTGGTTGTTGTAACCAGGGGAAACTATTAGCTTGTATAAGAACAGGCTCATCATATGTAACAAATGAATAAGAACTCCCATTTCACCTAATTTTATGAAGATTAATGAAGAACTTTATATCAAGTTCTTAACATAATAAATGTATAGTAAGTGTTAAGAATCCTCAGCTATTCAGTATTGGTCTGTTTTCTTGTGTTATTTTTTTGCATTTGAAGTTCCTGAATTAAAAACATGCCATTCCCAAATGTTTTCTCTGATATGTGGATATTGATCCATAATGGGGGAAGAATGGAGAAACTTTGGATTGGGCAGAGGGGAGTGAGGGGAGGGGAGGGAATGAAGGAAGGGGAGGGGTACAGGGCTGGGAAGGGTGGAATGAGATGGACATTATTACCCTATGTACATGTATGATTGCCTGAATAGTGTGGCTCCATTGTGTACAACCAGAGAAATGAAAAGCTGTGTTTCATTTGTATACAATGAAACAAAATGCATTCTGCTGTCATGTATAACTAATTAGAACAAATTTTTAAAAATGACTTTCTTGGGTAGAAATATTTTTCCATTCTGTTTGTTGATTTTCTACAATCATTTCCTATGAATGCATCAGGAGGCCTTGTATGTATTATGGTGCACACTGTGGAGGCGGTGTAATGTCTTCCATAGTCAGACTTCCACTACCTACAAGCCACCATGCAATCCCTTAGTTTCTGGTGACTCAGTATCTTCCTATATGAAATGGTGATAATAGAAGTTTCTATTTCATAGGTTTTGTGAGCAATAAATAAGTTAATGAATATACAGGCCATTACAAAATGCCAGGCATATGATGTTTGACATTAGTGAGCCTTATCAGTAATTTTAAAGTTCTTTGAAGGCAAGGACTGTGACAATGAATTCTTTATTCTTTTTCACAAAGTACTTGCCTTTGTTCTGAGCATGTAGCAAATGTTCAATATATAAATGCTTGATAACTGATTAGCTATTTAGTATGCACAAGAAGGCCTTAATTATAAGTCTGCATTTATCTATATTTGAATACTTTTTTCTCTGAGCCTAGGTTTGAGTCCTATTTAATACTTGGCACCAGATTTTCATCTCATTTGGAATGTGTTACATGGTTTCGATGATACAGTTTTAATGAAAGAATTTTTATATTCCTAAGTAGTAGCCCAAATTTCAATAGCATATTCATAATCAGGTTTTGTTGTCCTTTCCTGAACTGACTGCTGGTCTAGAAATCTGATCGCAAATTAGTGGTTATTTGCTCATGCCAAACTGTATATATTACACTCAAAGGAAATAATAAACTTCGGAAAAAGGACTGAAATTTCTGGGTAGTCTTTTAACAAAACTGCAATCCCTTAGATTGGGAAGTCTTATTCAAAGATCAAAAAACATGTAATTAGGAGATAGGCTTCAATTTCCAGAAATAATCTTTAGTGACTGTTTGATTGAAGAATGTCTATCTGAGGGATACATAATAATTTAAAATTGTAATTTGCTTAATATTGGCTCCTTTGAACAAGCAGTGATTACCAGCTTAGGTCTAAATCCCACACAGCTGTTCCCTCACATTTTGTTTATGATTCAGGCCACTTGACCCTACTGTTAACTTCTTGAAAATTTTCATGTATTTATGTAAGTGTGTGCACATAAGTAATGCATCTCAAATTTATAATTCCAATATTAAAAATGGGCCAACACCCATAAAGTTTAGGCAAAAAAAAGTCATTATGCAAATTATGTTTCCAAGTTAAAATTTTTTTTAAAAATTATGACTTTTTGGGTATAATTTAAAAAACTATGTGATGGAGAATCTTACTTCCCTAGAAAAAGGATTGCTAAATTGCAGTTTTTACTATTCCTCAATGGAAAGCAGCATATATAGTGGTTAAGACTTGTGGTTGTAGAGTTAGGTAATTCTGGGTTAAAAGTCCCAACTTTGTCACTTTCTACTTGTGTAGAAATATAATTAATATCATCCAGTCTCAGTATTGATACCTGAAAATAAAGATACTTTGGATCCTTTCTTATGGAAATATAGTAGAGCTTGAATGAGATAATCCATCCAAAAAATTAGCCTAGGGCTTTGAAAATAATATGCTCACAAATAACGTTATTATTAATATTTTTTATACTTCAGTAAAAAATTCTATATTTTCTTAGGTTAACAATCAAGTTTATCCATGTGAGTCTGCAGAGTTTCCCTATTTTTTGATACTTCACTTTCCTTTTTCGTTTTGTTAAATTTCTTATAAGAATAGTATACAGAGAGAAGATAGATTAAGTGGTTGAGACAAAAAAAAAATGCTGATTGCCTCTCGTATAATCATCCTGAGATAGGTAAATAATTCTAGGCAGGAGCTAGGTTTGTTCAGTCAGGTTATGAGGAGTAGCTTCCTTTCATATCTTTTTTTGCCCATGATCTCCTAGGATGATATCTTTTCTCTTATGTGGCTGGAACTTGTTCCCCCAAACCTTGCCTATACTAACCTTTAAGAAGGAGAAAGTAGAGACCCAACAGCTTTCTTTCTGAGAGTTGGCCCCCAAGTGGCATATTCCAATTTCATTCACATCTCATTGATCACAATGTAGTCACATGGGAAAGTCTACCAGTAAGGAGGATGTGAAAGGGAGTGTCTCAGTGGCTCTTTGCCAAGAAAAAATGCAAGGTTTCTATGACTAAAGTGAAGGAGACAGTTTGCAGTCTCTAGCACAAATAATGGTATGCATTATGAAAACATTTTTAGACCAGGGGCCAAGATAACTGAGATTATGTCTTAGATCATGTCAAAGTAGACATGTGACCTTGAAACCATTGTACTTTAGTGGTCTCAGCTTTCTATAGTTCTCATTGTCCTATCTCCTCACTGTGTAGGGCACTCTGTTGTCACATACATAACAATAATTAACACAGATTGGGCCCTTGCTAACTTATCTTATTTTACATGAATTATCTCATTAAATACTCTCAACTCCTCTGTGGGGTAGACACTATTATTAACTTTGATTTTTTTTTTTTTAAGGAAAAGACTCTATTTTTTATTGGCTTCATTTTAAATTTTAAAATCAGGTAACACTTTATTCCATAAAACAGAATCAGTTTTCCTATGAGCCAAGCAGTCATCAAAAATAATTTGATGAGTTCACATCAGAGTATTTATTTTGCTTACACAAAATAAGGACAAGGAATCTTCACTATTTTGCCAGTTGAGAATGGCTGTTCTCCCTCCAATCCAGATTTCTCTTGGAGGAACAGATGTGTCAGCTTGGTTTGATTGACTTCATGTTGATTCCCCCTCTACACCCCGGGAATATTGTCTCTGTTGAAAAACTGGCTTCACAAAGAAGATGGCAGCAGGAAAACTTCAGAATCTAAAGCTTAAAAATAAGTCTTGGGCAATGTGAGGTTATTTTCTGTCTCTGGGAAAGATCTGGTGTCTGAGGCCTGGGAACAGAGGCAAAGTCCCCAGCTGCTCATCCAGGAGATGTCACTCTCAGTTGCTTCTGGTGTCCTGACCTGTGCTCACCCAAAATGATGGTGGGTAAGGAGCAGCAGGTCAGGGTCCCCTTGACCCTCTGGGAGACAGTGCTCTCCCTGGGCAGACCCTGGGGCTGAGAGTCAGTGGCCAGGGGAGAATCATGTCAACGACTATCTGCTTGTGGTCCCTGAAGTCGTGGGGCAGGGATGCAGGAGGCAGCTAGTGTCACAAGACGTCCCTGTCCCCAGCCAGGCCGGGTACCTGGCTAAGTGACGAGAAAGGTGCCTCCTCAGAGACTGGCCTCCGCGGCTGGTCTCACTTCCTCCCGGCACCTCCTGGAAAAAGAGGAACTGACACCCAGGGGAAGGCCAGGAAGTGAGGCCACTGTCACATTCAAATTCAGGGTGCAACAGCTCAGTCTGCCCCCCAACAGGCCCCATACTCAGCTCCTCTTCATGTGCCATGTCCCTTCTGAGAGTCACACCCTGCCCTTTATAGGCACAAGGACCCAGAAGTTCCAGGGATACATCCATGTTTAGGCCCTCGGATCAGGAAGTTCCTCTGTGTCCATGTTTAGGCCCCCAGATCCGGAAGTTCCAAAGGTGCACATCCTGTTGAGACTCTAGGATCGGGAAGTTCCTTAGTTTAGGCCCCCGGATCCAGAAGTTCCTTAGTTGCACATCCATGTTGAGACTCTAGGATTGGAAAGTTCCTCAGGCATTCATGTTTAGGGCCCTGGATCAGGAAGTTCCTCAGGTGCACGACCATCTTTGGGCCCTCAGATCCGGAAGTGCCTCTGGCGTCCATGTTTAGGCTGCAGCATCCAGAAGTTCCTCAGGCGCATGTCCATGTTTAAACCCCTGGATCCAGAAGTGCTTCATGCATCCATGTTTAGGCCCCCGGATCTGGAAGTGCCTCAGGCATCCATGATTAGGCTCTAGGATCTGGAAGTTCCTCAGGCGCACGCCCATGTTTAAGCCCCAGGATCTGGAAGTTCTCAGTCCTCCATGTTTAGACTGTAGCATCCAGAAGTTCCTCAGGTTCACATGCATGTTTAGGCCCCTGGATCCAGAAGTTCCTTTGGTGCACGTCCATGTTGAGCTCTAGGATCTGGAAGTTCCTCAGGCGTCCATGTTTAGGCCCCCGGGTCTGGAAGTTCCTCAGGTACACATCCATGTTTAGGCTCAAGGATTACTAACTTTGATTTCTAGAGAAGGAAATTGAAACATGAATAGTTAAGTAACTTGTGCAGTTGAAATTCAACCTCAGAGTTCTTAACTCCACAACTCTTCAAGTATTCATGTGAAGAGTAAGAACTTATTTTACTCCTTAACTGAAATGTTATGTCAGTTTCTTATGTCTAGTGTATCAAATTACCACAGATTAGCAGTTGAAAAGCCGATTATTTATTTAAGATAATAAATATCTTACAGTCCTGCAGGTCATAGGTCTGAAATGGGTCATGTGGGGCTAAAATCAAGATTTGGCAGCACTGGTTCCTTTTGGAGGTTCCAAGCATGAGACTATTTCCTTGCCTTACCAGCTTTTAGAGATGAGCTGCATTCCTTGGCTGATGACCCGCCAGTAATCACAACACTCCAAACTTTGTTTACATCATCGAATCTCCTCTCATTTCTGCCTTCCTCTTTCACTTGTGAGGACACTGTGATTATACTAAGGATAATTCAAGGTCATTTGTGAATGTTGAAATTCTTAATTAAATCACATCTGTAAAGTTGCTTTGTCATATGAGGTAACATTCACAAGTTCCAAGGATGTAGATAAGCACATCTTGTTCTGCTTACCACAAACATTTCCTTAAGTATATCAATAACTATTAACTAGCTAATTCTAGGGACTTCCTCAAGCATCCCTACCTTTGACCTACATGTAAATGTTGATATGGTCCATTACATTCTCTTTCTAAACTCTCCTCACTTGCAATTTCATAATTACAATTTGTCGGAGTTTCCTTTGTCTTTGATGACTAATTTTACCTTTTTAATTTCTTCTCTTTGTCCTAGTCCCTCTCACTGTTGATGTTTTCCAGGGACTTTTAGAATTCATTATTCTTCTCACTCTACGTTACGTGTGCTGATGTGTGTTGATATACTTGCACCTGATCTTTTAACAGAATCTGTAATCACCATGTAGACAGCACCAGCATTTGTGACTTTAAAGCTGGCTTTGCTCTCAAATTTCAATGCAACATTTTAAAGATGTCTCTTTCCATGATTATTCTGATGTCTAATTTCAAGATGAAATTATGGTCTACTTTCCATATCTGGGTTTAATATTTTTGTGGATGTCCTTATTTTTGTCTTCTCAGTCATCTTGATACAAGGACTCAGTGTACCTGAAACACTTATATCTCATTTCTTCCTCAAATTGTCCTTTCTATTTGCATAACATGCTGTTAATTTTTTCAATTTGCTCAATTTCCACTTTCATTTTTTCCAGTTCTTATTAACACAACAAACTAGTTTGTACAATGCTGTCTTATCACTCTCCTCCAGCTCAAGTACCTTTATTTATAGAATCACATAGTTTTTCAGAACCTCCTTCATCTATTTTCAACAATATTTCTTCTGATGTACATTTATGTACTTTTTGCTTCTGGCAACTGGGACTCCTCTCCTTTCTGTCTTATCAAGCACCTACTTATCTCTGTCCTTGCTCTCATAATTCTCTTAAACCTGGCACCTCTTTTTCATTAATTATACGTTTATCTAAATTCAATTCATTCTTTAGAATTCCATTTAGTGCTCTGCATCTACTGGGAAGCCTTCAGGTAGTCTCTCCCTTTTGAATTGCCATCTTTTATCAAATTTAATATATTTTATTCAATTTCATAGTTATTTTTGAAAATGTCACTAAAGAAAAAAATTGTATTTGGTTCATCACTCAACATATTCTTAAAAGTGTGAATAGAAATATTCTTAAAAGTGTGAATCTCTAAAATGGGAAAGTTCGACAAAAGTCATGGTTTTCAGTTTGGAAAATGAGAAAAAGTATCAAAACCTTGGGTTTGTGTAATTGTTTAAAAAATACTATAAAGGACTTAAAGAAATTAAAACCTATTTTAAAAAATTAAATATTGAAAAAGGGCATATCTTTGGTTATGTTTGCTGTACATTTTAGTGAATGCCAGTGTGGGTTTGAGGCCAGCTGCTTGGGTTTGAATCTGGCCAGGGTGGGCAATAAGTTATTTAACCTCTTTGTTCTTCGTGTCTCTCCTCTCAAAAGCTGAGAAATAGCACTAGCTACTTCAGAAGGAAGCTCAGAATACATAGAAGAGTTAGCACATGATAAATTTCCAGTACATTTAGTCAATTATCAGCCAATCATTATTTCTCAAAAAGCAAATTTAACTTTAAAATATTGAGATACTTGGGGCAGATAATTTTTAGCATTTCATATCCCTAAATCTCTATTATTTTAACACCAGTATAATTCTATCTAATCTATTCCATCATATGGATTTACATACAGAGATAGTTAATTGGTAACTATTTCATTTTTATTATGGTTTTATTAGTCATTTAGCACTTTTAAGACTTACTCATTTTGAGTAAGTACTTAATGATTTTATCTTTTTTATTTTGTGGCAATAAGCTTATAAAGAATAGAGAGAGGTCTTTAAAATTATTATTCGGGGAAAATTTCTATCCTTTAGTTTATATTATAACCTTATAATAGTTTATAATATAGTCTTGATCTCTAGTACTGACAAATTATAGTACTTATAACTCTTGCTTGTATGTGTGACTAAATGTACATTTAGTACATTAAATTCACATAAAATTTGGTTAAGTAATTACAATAAAATGCATTGTTTTATAGTTTGCTTATATTTAAAAAGCCTATTCTTCCTCCCCTCTTTGTATGCTTTTACTTTGAGTGAAACAGTTTCATTGTTATAATTTCTTGTTTGAATCATATGTCAACCAGAGTACAAAGACCATATGAAGTTAGATACTATGGAAACGAACAGAAAATTATTTGTTTAGACTTTAAAAAATCTGCCAATATATTTTAGCTGAGCAAAGTTCTATAAGTAGAAAACCATTTGCTAAAAATTTCCATTTTAAAATTAAGGTTGCTATAGAAAGATATTAACTTGCCACTGTTTGCATATTCATACTGTTAATTGAGAGCATTTGTTTAACCATGCTAAAATTGTTAGAACTAACTCAGATTGCAGTTAGAATGCATAATAAAACTTTTACATTCTGAGTAATTGTTGTGGTGTGAGGCAATTAATAGAGACTTGTCTATATATCTAAGTGAATTTTTAAAATTAATAAACATTTGTATTGACTCTTTACCACTTCATCAAGATAAGACACAATCTCTGTAAACATTACCTAGTTATTTAAAAATTCAAAATATACTTACATAAATGTAAAATTCTGATGACTGACTATAATAACTTTTTTCTTTATACTTTTCTTATCTGGCATATTATCAGATTACAAATATACAAGTTTGCTTTAGTTCATATTCCTATTTCAAACAAAATTTGGCCAGAGTAATTTTCTGGAAAATGAGGTTCAAAAATTCCTAGGTTTTCAACTCATAAACTAACAAGGGAAATGTTCATTTGTACTTCAATTACAGAATCTATACTGGTGTTGCTAGTAAGTATAAATATGTTTGTTTTTTTTTAAAAAATTCATTGGTAAAGTCTGCTGACAACTAAAGACATGGTCCATTTTATGAATGTTTTAACAGAGATGTATTTGGAAGGGAATCTGAAGGCATGATAAAAGTCCTATACTTGATGAATATCATAATAAATTTCAAACTCTTGCCTATAGTTGAAATAATTCATGCATATATAAGTTTTGTTATATAATTAATATACAACTAAATACATAACATTGGTTTCAGCTTTGGTCACACATTTGACTCATTTAGGGTGTGAAAAAAATAGTCATTAACATCACAATCTCTGGGAGTAAAGTTGTAGTATCTATGATTTTTAAGAATTCCTAAAGTGATTCCAATGCTCAATCAGGTTTGTGCATCATTGGGATAAGTACTTTCTTTTTTTTTTCTACAAGATTCACATATGTGAATATACAATACCTGAGTATATGTATACATATACACACGTACATAATTATATGCATATATCTACATGAAAATTTACATACACAGGTATAATAAGATGTTATTCTTTAATTTGGCATGTTTGAATTTTACAATGATGACATTTATTATTATAAGGCTAACTCAATGAGCTAAGTTATTAGCTCCCTGATGTATTCTTACTTAAGCCTCACAATACTCTTTTGCAATGTGTATTCTCTCCATTCTAATGATGAAAAAACCGAGGCATCTTGATGTCAAGTTACTTGTTCAATGTCATACCACCAGCGTGTGGTGTGGCCAGAATTTGAAAACGATTCCTCTGAAATCAGATTCTGGGTTGCTAATCATTTTGCTACACTGTAATTAATAGTAAATTATAGTTTATCAATTACATGGTTATATCTTTAAACTTAGATAATATTTAAGACTGCTGTGGAAACATAGATAAGGTCATCAGAGATATTTTTTACTATATAGGTATTACTTGATATAAAAAGCTAATTTACTAAAATCTATGTTTCAATATACTCTTTAAAAAGTTAAGTGTATCCTACTTTAAAATATAATCTCTGACTGATGTGCAGAAACCTGATATTATTTGTAAGATTATAAGAAACCAGGAATTCTCTCTTTTAGGGAATGTAGACTGATACATTAAATCTGTTTACTCTGGGAGTTCTTTGTTCTTTGATTTCAGAAAGATGTTTCAATATTTAGGCTAAACTACCCTGACACCGGTAGATGGCAGCAACTTTCTGTTATTGAGCACTTTGCTTTTACTGTACCCTCGCCTGGAGAACAGACTGAAATAAGATGTAGGACCACAATCTGTGGTGGTGGTACACAAATGGAAGTGTATTTTCTATTGGCTTTCCAAAAGCAATTTTCTATTATTGGTTTTGAAAACCTATTCCATGCCTTTTATTTGAATAGGGATTGAATTGTATTTGCCTGGATCTGAACTAAACTCAGGACATTCTCAACAAAAGTCATATTCAAGAGCATTCTGTTATTCTTTGACATTTCTTTCATACAGGCAGTTACATACTTTTTCCTAAATACAGTGACCTGCGTGGTATAAGTAGAATTCCAAAAGCAATGATCCAACAAATTTACTAACAGTTCCAGTAAATTTGCTTCATGGATCTCGAATCCAATGATTGCCTTCTGCTTCTGGCATTTTCTGCCTAATATACCATGTAATATGGTTCGAATCGAAAGTTTTATTTTGTCAAATCATTCACCAGAGAGACCAGTGAAGCCCTTTGCTGTGTTTTAGACAAATTGAAGCCACTGATGGCACGGGTTGCCTTGCTCCTGAAGGCTTTATTAGAGTTGTTAAGGAAAAAAGTCATACATACAACTATTGTCCTTTGAGTAAGTTTACTTAAATATCTTGGCTGCTTCGTATTTTTATGTTAAATACGCAGAGATATTCAGACGGCTATTATTAAGATAACTTCTTGTTTTGAATACCATCCTTTGAATTGAATAATTGGTATTGATGAAAAAGGATGTTTCAATTAATACATTTTAAAAGAATTAGAACATTAGCTCTCCAGGCCCAAAACACTGGGAAATTTCCCAGCATTGTTTTACTTTAAAGAAACAGAGAGAAACTTTTTATGGATCTGATCTTCCAGGGGTTGTCCTAGGAATACTATTCAGATAAGTTTTGGCATTGCTATAGCATGCAGGCTTCTGATGTCTGTTTTTATTTTATTTTTAAAAAATTTTCAGAGGACCATAATCCAATAAATAAATATATATATATTTTTGAAAACAGGACACAGTATTCAAAATTGGCACATTCAAGTAAATATGTATGTTTACTGAGGCCAAATTAGAGATGAAATGAATCGAAAGCACTTATTTGTGGAAACTCATTTCTTTACATAATTGTTCCTAACAGGAAGATGAAAGATAATGAGCTCCAGGGATTTACCCTACAATTAACATTACACTGTCATGGACACAATGACCATGAAGTGAACACAATTGATATTGTTGGATGCTTTTACAATTCTGACATATAAGGACAAAAGAAATGTCTGCTTTTTGTTGACTTAGTGAAGTAGTGTCTTTATAAAACATCTCTAGGGATATGATTAACACTGAAAAACCATCTTATACTAGCATCGTAAATGGAATAATTTTGTTTTATAGAACTTCCATTTAACCATTTTTAATTGATTTAAATAAAAGAGACTATTAGAATAGTCAGTTTCTGTTTTATAAAAGTGTTAATGAACCAGAGAAAGATACCTTTACTTTATTTCTACCAGCATCATGGTAAATAACACAGCTGAAAATAATGAGTATCCATGATCCAAAGAAATTGGGTTTAGTAACAACAATCAAAGGAAAAGGGAGAGAAAAGGGAAAGGCAGAGAGAAGGGAAATTGCACGGAAATGGAAGGAGACCCTCATTGTGACACAAAATTATATAAAAGAGGATGTGAGGAAAAAGGGGGAAAAAAACAAGAAAGACAATTGGATTACAGCAGATAAGGTAGAGAGAGAAGATGGGACAAAAGTCACTAATATGGCATTATGCAAAAACATGGATGTGTAACCGATGTGATTCTGCAATCTGTATTTGGGGTAAAAATGGGAGTTTATACCCCACTTGAATCAAATGTATGAAGATGATATGTCAAGAGCGCTTTGTAATGTTTTGAATAACCAATAAAAAAACATTTTCCCATGTAAAAAAAATGACATTGGTGAGTTACTGTGATCATTTTATACATAGTAGAACTACATTTAATTCTTTGTCCTACTTATAAAAGTCACTAGACGCGAAACCATCAACTTTCAAAGTTTGTATATAACATTATGAAGTATTTTAAATTCTATTTTAAAAATATTTATTATTTAGCCTTTAGTGGACACAACATCTTTATTTTATTTATTTTTTTAGGTAGTGCTGAGGATCAAACCCCATGCCTCACGCATGCTAGGTGAAGGAGCTACTACTTGAGCCACATCCCCAACACTCTCTTAAATTCTTATTTTCACCTTGCTTCTTTATGATAATGAGAATTCAAATTTATGGGTAATATATCATTCACTGAACAACTTGTCAGTCCAAATCAATCCTTCTACTACTGTATTGTCACTGGAGTGTTATGTTAATCTTCCTACAAACGTGTGCGGAACATTTCATTGATTATGCCAATTCTTAAAAATACAAATGTGCCGAGCCCTAATATCCAGAGTATACAAACAACTCAAAAATTAAACATTAAGAAAACAAACAACCCAATCAACAAATGGGCCAAGGACCTGAACAGACACTTCTCAGAGAAGGATATACAATTAATCAAAAAATACACGGAAAAAATGCCCACCCTCTCTAGCAATCAGAGAAATGCAAATTAAAACCACTCTAAGACACCAAATCAGTCCAGTAAGAATGGCAGCCATTAGGAAGTCAAACAACAACAAGTGCTGGCAAGGATGTGGGGGAAAAGGTACACTTGTACATTGCTGGTGCGACTGCAAATTGGTGCAGCCAATTTGGAAAGCATTATGGAGATTCCTGGGAAAGCTGGGAATGGAACCACCATTCGACCCAGCTATTCCCCTTCTCGGACTATTCCCAAAGACCTAAAAAGAGCATACTATAGGGATACAGCTACATCAAGGCTCATAGCAGCACAATTCACAATAGCTAGAATGTGGAACCAACCTAGATGCCAGTCAACAGATGAATGGATTAAAAAAATGTGGCATTTGTACACGGTGGAATATTACTCAGCACTAAAAAATAACAAAACCACGGCATTTGCAGGGAAATGGATGGCATTAGAGGAGATTATGCTAAGTGAAGTTAGCCAATCCCTAGAAAAGAAATGCTGAATGTCTTCTTTCATATAAGGAGGGGGACTCAAAACAGAGCAGGCTGGAAGAGCATGAAAAGAAGATTACCAATTGGAAGGGACAAGAGGTGGGAGGGAATGGGAGAGAGAAGGGGAATTTCATGGAAATGGAAGGATACCCTCATTGTTATATAAAATTACATATAAGACGATGTGAGGGGAAAGGGGAAAAAAGGAGAGAAATGAATTACAGTAGCTGGGGTAGAGAGAGATTATGGGAGGGGAGGGGACAGAAGGGGGGATAGGGAGGGAATACAAAAGGCAGCAGAATATAACAGACACTAGTATGGCAGTATGTATCAACTTGGACGTATAACCAATGTGATCCTGCAAACTGTACACGTGGTAAAAGTAAGAATTCATACCCCACTTGAATCAAATGTATGAAATATGATATGTCAAGATCATTGTAATGTTTTGAGCAACCAATAAAAATTTAAAAAAAGAGACAAGAAGAGACGAGGCCCATATTGAAGAGATTTAAAAATTCTACTGAAATCTATAAGAAAATGTTTGAATGAATTATGAGGTATTAAAAGAAGTACAAACTTAATGTCTTGCATAGAATTTATCACCCTATGTTTATAGACTCAAAAAGCTTTCATTATTTTAACCTTCAACGGTGTTTTAACAAAGCCACATTATTAAGGGCTCTCTACTTCTGGCTTATTCTTTCTTACTCAGTCTTTTGCCCCATATGAGATCCTCACCACCACAGTCGTCAATGGCTGACCTCGCATTATAATTCAAGGATCACTCTATGGAACATCTTCTCCACTGATTGACTGTATTCAATTGCACTTCACAGCAGGAAATGTATATAACACAGCTTTATGTTGTTCACAATATCTATCACAATACCTTGTGCTTTTGGGGCACTGAATATATGTATAAGGATACCCTTATGATTATTGGATGCTTTTTGTCACATGTGCTCGCGAATGAGCCGGGGTTTTCCCTCCATATCCCCCATAGCTTCCAGGAACATTCCAAACATATTTAGAAGAAGAGAAATGCTTTCATTTGGATGGTCAGTTTCGAATACAGTAGGTAGGTTTCTCTCTCAGATAGAAATATAAAATGACAAACAGCTGTGGTCAGAGTGAACCATGCCAGAAGACTGAATCTGAGTGATCAGAAATGCCTTTCAGCAGGAGGAGCAACCACCACTGGAACCAGATTCAAGCCAAATGTGATAGGTCTTACACTGAAAAAGGATCATTATTTGTGATTGAAAACAATAAACAAACACAGAACACCTAAAGAGAAGGAGGCACCCTGCTATAATTTGGATCTGAAATGCTGCCCAAAGGTCATGTGTTGAAAGCTTGGACCCCAATCTACCAGCATTCAGAACGGACTCTACAGAAAGGTGAATTGAATCCTGAGCTCTAACCTCATCTGTGGATCAATCCACTGATGGGTTCATGATTGGACAGGACTATTGGGAGTTGGTCAAAACTGTGGGGGCGGTAGGGCCTAGTTGGAGGGTAGGCCATTGGAGTTGATTCCCTGGACGGGTACATCATATTCCTCAGTCCTCTCTTCCCCTCACCATTTCCCTGATCTCCATGAGTTGAGAGGCTCTGTTTTGAAGCCAGGCTCTCTGCCATGGTAATCTGCCTCACTTCAGGCCACAGCAATGGAGCCTGAAATTGAACCAAAATAAATATTTACTCATTTAATTTTCTCAGGTATGTTGTCAAAGTGATGAAAAAGTCTTCTCACACACACAAACACACACACACACACACACACACACACACACAAACACAGGAGGAATGGTCTAAAGGGAGAAAAGGACACTTGGTATTGTTGATGCCTTCTTCAACAGTAGACACAGCTGGGGTACAGCGTGGATTCTCACTTCAGCAGATGCTAAAAGGGGCTTGAATTTTTATATTAGTCTTTTATGAGGAGAGACTGACTAACACAGGCCTGACTTCTCTCTCAGATTTGGAGATGAATAAGAAGGACCAAGAAGATTTCCTTTTCTAGCCCAGGACACAAATGCAGTCACTAGTTTCTGATAGCAATCGGAGTAATTATGTCTACTTGCTCCGCTATCTCGAAGGCAAGAGACATTATGAGGTGATTCATATAATCCTTAGGATCTACTTAACCATTAATTTTCCAAAAATTCTTCCTTTTTTTAAATTTTATTTCTGCCACCTTGAGGTTTTGTTTCCTGAACAGACATAGAGAAAGAACAGCTCAAGGAAAAGAGTCTCCTGAAAATGGGCTCTGGGAAGAGAGTAATGGGAGCAAACCCAAACCCCTTCTAAAGGGTAATAAGGAAAATGATCCTAAACAAAACAAAAAGCAAATATGAACAAAGTGGCAGCAGGCTCTGTTTGTTGGCCACTTTCTCTGCACCAGCCATCAGGTGAGAACTACACACTATGTTGTCATTTACTGTTCAACTCATGCTTGTGAGAGAGGTCTTATAAATGCGCTCTGTCAGTTTAGCTCCAAAATTGCTCTGGTCCCAATGGGTATGTCTGTTACAGCCCACGTGCTTCATCTCTTTGCTTTGTCCCCAACTCTACAAAACTGCCTCCTCATTAACTTGTTGGAATTTAAACACCTTGGAAAGCAGGGCCTTATCTTAACTCCTTCTGATCCTTAGAGGTATGGGAATTACATTTAGGATTATTACTCCATAGTAGAAAGTTTCTCAACTTTTTATTTCACTCTGTACTCTTGAAACCTGGATTATATTTGGCACTGATAAACAACAATAGGTTAAGTGAACATCAACCCATTGGCTCTAAAACAAATTTTCTTAAGTGAAATTTAAGCGGAATTTTTGAGCACTTAAATAAACTTCAATCAGAATTAACAAGGACCAAATAATGTTCAAATGAACTCGAAAATGTATAGATTAACAGCAAAAATTTACTTTTGGAAAGGGTAAAGATGGTTCTTTAGTGAAATCTAATCCATATTATAATTTGAATTCTGAGACTGATTAAGACTTTGTGATGGTTAATTTTATATGTTAACTCGCCTGGGCTACGATGCCCAGATACTTGGCCAACTTTTATTCTGGGTGTGTCTGTGCTGGTGTTATGGGGTGAGATTTACTTTTGAATAATCGGGGACTTTTAGTTAAATAGATTCCATTCTCTAATGTGGAGCCAGACCTCACCTCGTCAACTGAATGCAACTGAATGGGACAAAAAGCCCACCTCTCCCAGACAAGAGGGAACTGTCCAGTGAACTACCTTTGGATTTCATCTACAACATTGATTCTTCCTGGCTCCACAGCACACTGCCTTGGGACTCAAACTAGGACACTTTCCTGGATCTCTAGCTCCTCCCAGCCACCCCTGCCCAATCCCGTGAGCCAATAGCTGACAGGCAAGTGCAGGGAAGAAGCAGAGGCCCTGCAGGGGGTGAGTGTGCTACTGGCTGCAGGTCCCTGGTCAAAGCGCAGGACAGGCTTCTGAGTTTACAGGCAGGAAGGGATGATTGGTGGTTGGTGGAGCCCCAGGAACCCCGCGCTCTGAGGAATTCTGAGCGCTTGGGTCATAATTGACCCCGGCAACGCCGGAGGACGTTCGGGGCAGAGAAGTGGATGGTGATGGACGCGCTTCTCAGAGCTGGTCCGATGGCTCGCTGAAGTGGCCACGATGTCGGCCTGGTTTGGAGGCCTGGGCTCAGGCTTGGGCCACTTCTTGGCTCAGGTGGGGAGCAGCTTGCCTTTCCTCACCGGCCATAGCTCCACCCTCACCAGGGACATGCTTCTGGATGACTTAGGAGACCCAGAAGCAGCTTTACATCATTGTCGGAGAAAGGAAATGGAAACTACTGATTCCACACTAAGATGTGAGAATGAAAGACCGAAAAAGTATTGTACTGACCTGGAAGAAAAGCATGAAGCGCCAGAGCTACACAGAAACCATCAGTCTGTAAGTTGCCAAGATCAACTGCAACAGAAAGAGGTAGAGATCAGCCATCTTAAAGCAGGACAGACTGTCCTGCAAGATCAAATGTTCCAACTACGGGCAGCTGCTCAATCAGTACGCTCGGGAGCTTGCGGTGTGCCAACAACAACCGCACCGGCTCTGTTCGGTTCCCTGATCGGTAGTCATTCTTCAGCCTTTCGTGATGATGACACGGACTTTAGTGACATAATTGTAGCACAACAAGAAACAAACAGATTATCAACTGAAGTTGCAAAACATGAATCTGAAGTTGGCCACTCGAGGCAGATTGCTGAGGCTCAGGGAACACACCATTCTGACTCGAGTGAAATCTGCAAAGTACTAAATACTATCAAGACTCTTCAACCAAACCACAGTCCAGACATAGATGATCATCAGCATGAAATTTCAGTTTGGGAGCAGAGTTCTACTGTGGCAGAAAAGGGAAGAACCCTTCCTCAGCATTCAGCAGTGGAAGAAGTGTTCAGGCTTCAACGAGCCCTGGCTGATGCGGAGAAGGAAATCGTGAGACTAAATGGTTTAAACCAGGATAACCGCCTTGCTGAAGACAATCTGAAACTTAAAATGCATGTTGAAGCTTTAGAAAAAGAGAAGTCATCATTGAGTCAAGAAAAAGAGGAACTTCAGATGTCACTGTCAAAATTGAGCTGTGACTATCAAGTCATGAAAAGCAGAGCTTCAACAGACGTGAATTTGAATGTACAATTACTAGACTTAAAACTTCACTTGAAGGCAAAGGAGGAAGAACTGAATCAGACTATCAATGAGAAGAAAATGCTGATAGCTGAGTTAGAAGAACTGGATCATCAGAATCAGGAAGCTACAAAGCACATGATTTTGATACAAGATGAGCTATCCAAACAACAAAATGAAGGAGACCTTGTCATCAAGAAGTTGGAACAAGATCTAGATGACGAAAAAAAGAGAGTTCGTCAACTTGAGGATGAGCAAATGAACACATCCCAAGAGTTGCATGTGCAGAAGGAGAAGTTAACTGAGAATGCGCAGAGCCTCAGTGATTTGCATTTAACTAAGCAGAAGCTTGAAGGTAAAGTAGAAGATTTAGTAGATCAGCTAAATCAGTCACAAAAAAATAGTTTAAACCTCCAGCAGGAAAACCTGGGGCTTAAGGATCACATTAGACAACTTGAAGAGGAGCTGTCTGGATTTAAGAGTAAGTATCCAACTTCTCTGAACGAAGACTCGAACAGTCACTGGAAGGATGACATGCTTAAAGAACGAGAAGCTGAAGTGAGCAACCTAAGGCAAAATCTTTCTCAAGAGGAACAGCTCAATGAAAACTTAAGGAAAGTTGCTGTTGAACTCAAGACGGAAAATGAAATGTTGATTTTAGCACGTGACGATGTAAGGCGTAAGTTGGAAGAATCTATTGCTGCTTACAATCAAATCTCTCAAGAAAGAGACACTATCACGGAGACTCTCCAAAGAGACAAAGAAGAGACTGAAGCCAAACTGCACCAGGCAGAAAAAAGACTGTTGGAAGAAGCAAATAATCACAGGCAGACTATTGAGGAACTCTCCAATGCACACAATTTGAAGACCTCTTACTTAAAGCTGAAACACGAATGTGCACTTCAACTCAATCAAGAGAAGGACTTTGAAATAGCAGGACTCAAAAAGAATATTGAGCAAATGACTGCTGATGAAAAAGAAACTGAGGAAATTTTGGCATCTTACATAGAAGAAGAGGAGCGATTGACACAAGTCATAAATGAGAAAGAAGTTTTTATTGAAAAACTCGAAGAAAAAAGTTCACAACTACAAAAGGATTTAGATAAGTGTTCTCAGGCCTTAAGAGAAAATGAAACTTTAAGGCAATCCCTTGAAAGAAAGGACAGAAGTCTTACCTACGTGAAAGCAGAAAACAACTATCTGCGAGTAGAACTGGAAATACTTCGGGAACAGCACAATCAAGCTGTACCAGTGGCTGAGCCTGAAGCTCTTGATGCTATCACAGAACTAGAATTGGAGGTATCTCAACTGAATATAGTCAAAAATCATCTGGAAGATGAAATTCAAGACCATCTGAATATAATTGAAAATCAAAACCAGCGTAAAATGCAACTACTTCAGTCTTTACGGGAGCAGGAGGAGGAAATGGATGAATTTAAGTACCAATATGAGCAGATGAATGCTGCGCATAGCCAGTTAATTTTAGAAAGAGAGGAGGAAATTAAGAACTTGCAGAAAACTATTGAAGAACTAAAAGCCCAGTTGCCTGGAGAGAGAGGAGATGCTCAAACATTGAATTCTGATGTTTTTCAAGAGACCAAAGTAAAAATCCTAAGAGAAAACGAGGTTCAACACTTACGGGACCATGTGTTTGTAGACAAAAAGAGAAAGCAAAACAGCTGGTATATGTAAGTGGATAGCTACTGGGTATTTTATTTTATTTCTTTAGTTGTTGTTGTTGTTGTGATTTTTTGCTATAGTACTTTTAAAAAAATTTGTTTTGTTTTTTGTAGCACTTTTTGTTTATAGAATTTTGTTCCAATGTAGCAGATAATCATCACCAGTTATCAATTCTGATGTACTTTAGCGAGCAACTGTACAGAGCAGCCTTCTTGAACCACTAGTTCCAACCTCACTTAATGGCATTAAGATAAAAACGATACATGTAATTACAGGAAACAAGAAAAACCCAACCCATAAGAAGGAGGTCTCCGATTTAGAGTACGTGAAAACCAAATATAGTGTTGCAAAACGTTGAGAATATTTAGTTTATCCAAGATAACACTGTACAACTACCAAGAGAAAATTCCAATGGGGAGGACCTAAACAGGAAGCTTAGTGGATAAATTCTAAGATGCCTTGAATCCAAATTCTATGACCCCTATCCATTTTGCCGATTTCCATTTCTCTACGAAAGTCACTTCACATTAATTCAGTTTTCCAGATGATAAATATGTCCAGAAGGAAGAGTATTTCTATGAGTCAACCCCAAAGTGGGATCACGTGATCCATTGCCAATGGAAAAGTTAATTAGTAGGAATGTATCATTAAATATCTGGACTGCTTATCTACATACTATTGGGGGCTCTACAATAATTCTTATAAACACATTTTATAAAACATTGGATCAAAACAAGTTGGGGAGAGAAATAAGCTAACAACAGTTTTTGAAAGATGAAAAGCTTTAAAATAGGAGTAGTTACAACCTTTTGATAAATTAAGGTAAAAGATGAATCAAAAGTTTCTAGCTTAAGTAGGTGAAATCAGAGAAGAGAAAAAGCAGATTGCATAGCACATACTTCTCCGACACCTGTAGTTTCTAAAACCATTCAGAACCTTTTTATTAAAATTAATTTAAACAAAATTTAATATATTTTAAAATATAAATTATACTATCATTTAATATAAATTAATCTAATTTAAATTAATCTTAGTAGTATTATTTAAATTTCTTAATACTATGGTTTGATCTAAATTTATTTTATTAATTGATATTGTTTATATTAAATTCTAAATATTAAATTTATTTATAATTTAATATAAATTCCATTTATATTAAATTATAGTACGATTTATATTTAAAAATTCATTAAATTTTAATTAAATTAATACAATTTAACAAAGTAAATTTAACATAATATAGATTGAATTATTTAATATCGACTATATAACTTAATATAAATGTCAATAAAGTTAATTTTAATAAAAATGCTCTTAGTTGTTTTGGAAATTACAGGTGGCAGTGAAGTATTAGCAATATTATCTTCTTTTTTCTCCTCTTTGATTTTACCTAACTTAAGCTAGAACCTTTTGGTTTATCTTTTGTTTTACTTTACAAAAATTAAAAAAAAAAAAAAAGGAAGAAAAACACCTAGTAGCTACACACATATCAGCTTTTCCTTTCTTATTTCTAAATTTCACCTTAACATTTACATTATTTGACCAAAATCAAGATGCCACCAGTTGTTAGGCATGAACAAAATCACTGAAACAACAACTGGAGGACGCATCCCAAAGTCACATTGGCCAAGTATTCAAAACATATAAATGTCTGAGAACTGATGAGCTCTGATAGTAAAGTTTCCAACCTATGAAAAGTTTCCAAATGCTATGGAAAATGATGACATTTCTCTTTTTGTGTTTTTAAGCTGAGAACCTAAGGTATGTTATCAGAAATTGTATGGAACTCAAGTCTTTAAATTTCTTATTTTTCCTGTACTGTAGACAAAGAGACTCACAATTCCTTGAGCTCTACTAGCATTTTAGTGACAGGAAAAAATTCAATGATGCATAGTTCTTTATCTGCATTCAATGTCTATCAATCTTACATACTTTGGGAAGGGTCACAAGCCACAGCCCTTATGCCTCCTGCTCTATTTCAAAGCTTCCAGCGTCAGTTGCAACGATTCTAGGAAACACTGGGAATACTCTATGGTACAAAATGCACAATTACTTTTATTTGAAAGCATCTCTAAGACATGAGTCATTAGGTGACTTTCTTGTTCTAAGTAAATTTACTGAATTATTATTAAGTGATAACATAGTAAGCCAAAATGAAAAATGAAAGCATATGCTTCAAATCAGAGCAAGGAAGAAATAAGAAGGTATGATGTGTGGTAAAAATACACGAACATGCAAATATTATCCAGCCTTCTTACGTCAAATTTCCTCTTTTTGATTTATTCATTTTTTGGAGGTTACATTCTTGCATGATATGCATGGAACAACTTTTGGGGGGATACAATCAGAAATGCAGCACTAAAATCTGCCTTCCTGTAACATCACACGGCTTACTCCTGAGAAGAATATCAAACTATATATTTGGCTTCGACTTGCCAAACTACTTGGAATCTTATTCCAGTAGACTTCACATGGTTGGGAAAAGCAGAGTTCAGATTTGTCATGAGAGATTTTTATATATTCTGCTCACTCCATCGTGTCTAGGTGAGCCTTTGGGTTTCAATGCCTGAAAACACACTTCTTATATTTCAGAATTAAAGAGCTCTTGGAAACGGCGACCTCACTGCATTCTTGAGAAAAATATGTTATACAGGTACTCAGAAAAATCACAAAGATTAATATAGGTTCAAGATTTTTTTTTTTTTAAGACAAGGGGTTTAATGGAGAAAACAGCAAGATAGCCTTAGAAATTTCATACTCCCTGCATTCTTAGGAAAAGCTTCTATATTGTAAAGAATAACACCAAACAGAAAAGTTCCTAAGAAAATATTGTGCTTTCAGTTTCCTTGTCTCATAAATTTTATTAAAGTTTCATTAAAGACCCTGTATTTGCTAGCCTTTTTATTAAATACTTTTTTGAGATATTCTATTAATGTCTATGACTGGATTTTATTTGGTCTCACATTAATGTCGCTCCCTGTGACAAAGGGTACCCGGGAGGCAGGCAGGATCAGCCTGTCCTCTCCGAGGCACCAGCTGTCCGAACCAGGCTCTGACAGAGGTAGTGAAGGGCACTAGCGTCTCCTGGACTGAGCGAGAGGGTAAGTATCTGAGTAATATTAATTGTGTATAAATGCCACATTTTTTATGCATTCATCTACTAAGTTGTTTCCACAATTTAGCTAATGTGAATTTTGCTGCTATGAACATTGATGTGGCTGTGTCCCTGTAGTTTGCAGTTTTTAAGTCCTTTGGGTATAGACCAAAAAGAGGGATAGCTAGGTCAAATGGTGGTTCTACTCCCAAATTTCCAGGGAATCTCCAAACTGCTTTCCATATTGGCTGCACCAATCTACAGTCCCACCGACAGTGTAGGGGTGTACATGTTTCCTGAAATCCTCACCAACACTTATTGTTGTTGTCTTCATAATAGTTGCCATTTTCAAAAATCGCTGACATTCTAACTGGAGGGAGGTGCAATTAAATCCCTATCTCTCACCATGCACAAAACTCCACTCAAATGAATCAAGGACCTAGGAATAAAACCAGAGACCTTGCATGTAACAGAAGAAAAAGTAGGCCCTAATTCCAATCATATGGGATTAGTCCCAAAATTCCTTAATAAGACTCCTATAGCACAAGAATTAAAATCCAGTATCAATAAATGAGATAGATGCAAACTAAAAAAGTTTCTTCTCCACAAAACAAACAATCTGGGAGGTGAATAGAGATCCTACATCTTGGGAGAAAAGTTTTGCCCCATCACACATCAGATAGAGCACTAATCTCTAGGGTATAGAAAGAACTCACAAATCTAAATAGACACACACACACACACACACACACACACACACACACATAATTAAATAAATAAATACATAAATAAAATGACCCATTCAATAAATGGGCCACGGACCTGAACAGACACTTCTCCCAAGATGATATAAAATTAATCAACAAATAGATGCAAATATGCTCATCATCACTAGCACTTAGAGAAGTGAAAATCAAAACTACACTAAGATTTGAAGTTCAATCTTAAAGGCTGAAAAGGAGCATGTTTCACCTCTCTTTCTCCTTCTACCACCAAATCTTCATAGAAATTAGAAGAGGACATTTGAAAATGCTGAGTCATCCAAAATAAGAATGAGAATTTCAAGGACTGAACACAAAAATAGATTATGAAAGAGTAGATCAAGTTGAAAAGACAAAAGCAAATATAGAACGTGCAAGAAAACACTTCACTTGCAGAAGCTGAGAGGTAACAGGCTGCTTCATGCTTTCAGTATTACATACCAGGGATCACAGAGCACAGGACAACAATAAGATAGTTATCTGGGGTACCACAGCGTGGGGTATATAGAGCAAAAACATGGGAAACCCTGCAGAATAAAAGGCATAAACTGAACATCCCTCTCTCAGAACCCAAACAAGGAACCACCAACAAGCAGGGAGGGGATAGAGAAGAGCTGTGTAATGCACTTAAGAAGCCTGACTGAGTAGCTATACCGAGAAGTTGTACCATGCACACAAAACTACATATCATGTTCAAACACACAGGCTACAGCCACCAAAATTTACCATGCCCTAGACCACAATGAAAACGCCAGCCAATTCCGTAAAGGTGTTATCACACACGCTGCAATTCCTTGTGATTCTAAAATTAGAAGAATTTTGACTCCTCAAAAAAAAAAAAAAAAAAAAATTCCATATACAATGAAATTAGGGCCATAGAAACAATTCCAAATTATTGTTAGATTAAAGCAAAAATCAAGATGGGATTAAATTAAAATACTATAACAGTCATCTGGTGAGTATGGCAGAAGCAACAGGGATTTAGATATATGTATTTGAAAAGAGATTGAAATCAAACGGCATATGCTTTTAACATAAAAACATAATACCTGGATACTGGATAAAATAATGTAAATGTTAAGGCAAAATTTAGAAAAAACAAAGGAAAAGCTGATGTGTGTAGCTACTGGGTGTTTTGTCTTCCCATTTTCATCTTGGTAAATTAAGATAAAAGATAAACAAAAGTTTCTAGCTTAAGTTAGGCAAAATGAGACAGCAGACAAAAGTAGAATATATAGCTAATATTTCTCTGATACCTGTAGTTTCTAAAACCACTAAGAGGATTTTTATTAAAATTAATTTTATTAATATTTTTATTATATAGTTAATATTCAATGGCTTAATCTATATTAAATGTTATTTAAATTGACTTTGTTAAATTGTATTAATTTAAATGAAATTTAATGAATTTTTAGTATACTGATTTTAAGTCCTCTAGTTATAAACCAATGAGTGGGATAGCTGGGTCAAAGGGTGCTTCCGATCCCAGTTTTCCGAGGAATTTTCATACTGCTTTTCAGACTGGCTGCATCAATTTGCAGTGCCACCAGCAATGTATACGTGTACCTTTTCCCCCCTCATCCTCGCCAACACTTATTGTTGCTGATATTCTTGATGATTGCCATTCTGATTGAAGTGAGATGAAATCTTAGAGTAGTTTTGATTTGCATTTCTCTCATTACTAGTGAAGTTGAACATTTTTTTCATGTATTTATTGATTGATTGTATTGCTTCTTCTGTGAAGTGTCTGTTCAATACCTTGCCCTTTACATTAAAAAATATATATATTGTGTATTGCTGGCAAAAATAGAGTATCATTGAATAGTTCCAAAGTTTAGAGACTTCTAAAAAAGTGGCTTTTATAGACTTTCATGAGTTGAAAACTAGTTGTATTTCTAATAGGGTAGAGCTCAGTAATCACTACGTTGCCATCAAGAAAGCCCTGCAGATGTTTGCCTAGTGGAATGAAAAAAAAAAAAAAAAAAAAAAAACCAGAATTGAGAACATCATCCAGGCAAATCAGTAGGCAACTGATTCTAGTTCGAGGTAGACAATTAATCTGTTGAAGAATCTACTTTCACAGTTTGTATATAACATTTATGGACTATTTTACATTCTATTTTAAAAATATTGATTACTTAGCCTTTAGTGGACACAACATCTTTATTTTATTTATTTTTTTAGGTAGTGCTGAGGATCAAACCCCATGCCTCACGCATGCTAGGTGAAGGAGCTACTACTTGAGCCACATCCCCAACACTCTCTTAAATTCTTATTTTCACCTTGCTTCTTTATGATAATGAGAATTCAAATTTATGGGTAATATATCATTCACTGAACAACTTGTCAGTCCAAATCAATCCTTCTACTACTGTATTGTCACTGGAGTGTTATGTTAATCTTCCTACAAACGTGTGCGGAACATTTCATTGATTATGCCAATTCTTAAAAATACAAATGTGCCGAGCCCTAATATCCAGAGTATACAAACAACTCAAAAATTAAACATTAAGAAAGCAAACAACCCAATCAACAAATGGGCCAAGGACCTGAACAGACACTTCTCAGAGAAGGATATACAGTTAATCAAAAAATACACGGAAAAAATGCTCACCATCTCTAGCAATCAGAGAAATGCAAATTGAAACCACTCTAAGACACCAAATCAGTCCAGTAAGAATGGCAGCCATTAGGAAGTCAAACAACAACAAGTGCTGGCAAGGATGTGGGGGAAAAGGTACACTTGTACATTGCTGGTGCGACTGCAAATTGGTGCAGCCAATTTGGAAAGCATTATGGAGATTCCTGGGAAAGCTGGGAATGGAACCACCATTCGACCCAGCTATTCCCCTTCTCGGACTATTCCCAAAGACCTAAAAAGAGCATACTATAGGGATACAGCTACATCAAGGCTCATAGCAGCACAATTCACAATAGCTAGAATGTGGAACCAACCTAGATGCCAGTCAACAGATGAATGGATGAAAAAAATGTGGCATCTGTACACAGTGGAATATTACTCAGCACTAAAAAATAACAAAACCACGGCATTTGCAGGGAAATGGATGGCATTAGAGGAGATTATGCTAAGTGAAGTTAGCCAATCCCTAGAAAAGAAATGCTGAATGTCTTCTTTCATATAAGGAGGGGGACTCAAAACAGAGCAGGCTGGAAGAGCATGAAAAGAAGATTACCAATTAGAAGGGACAAGAGGTGGGAGGGAATGGGAGAGAGAAGGGGAAATTTCATGGAAATGGAAGGATACCCTCATTGTTATACAAAATTACATATAAGAGGATGTGATGGGAAAGGGGAAAAAAGGAGAGAAATGAATTACAGTAGCTGGGGTAGAGAGAGATTACGGGAGGGGAGGGGACAGAAGGGGGGATAGGGAGGGAATAGAAAAGGCAGCAGAATATAACAGACACTAGTGTGGCAGTATGTATCAACTTGGACGTATAACCAATGTGATCCTGCAAACTGTACACGTGGTAAAAGTAAGAATTCATACCCCACTTGAATCAAATGTATGAAATATGATATGTCAAGATCGTTGTAATGTTTTGAGCAACCAATAAACATTTAAAAAAAGAAACAAGAAGAGACGAGGCCCATATTGAAGAGATTTAAAAATTCTACTGAAATCTATAAGAAAATGTTTGAATGAATTATGAGGTATTAAAAGAAGTACCAACTTAATGTCTTGCATAGAATTTATCACCCTATGTTTATAGACTCAAAAAGCTTTCATTACTTTAACCTTCAACTGTGTTTTAACAAAGCCACATTATTCAGGGCTCTCTACTTCTGGCTTATTCTTTCTTACTCAGTCTTTTGCCCCATATGAGATCCTCACCTCCACAGTCGTCAATGGCTGGCCTTGCATTATAATTCAAGGATCACTCTATGGAACATCTTCTCCACTGATTGACTGTATTCAATTGCACTTCACAGCAGGAAATGTATATAACACAGCTTTATGTTGTTCACAATATCTATCACAATACCTTGTGCTTTTGGGGCACTGAATATATGTATAAGGATACCCTTATGATTATTGGATGCTTTCTGTCACATGTGCTCTCGAATGAGCCGGGGTTTTCCCTCCATATCCCCCATAGCTTCCAGGAACATTCCAAACATATTTGGAAGAAGAGAAATGCTTTCATTTGGATGGTCAGTTTCGAATACAGTAGGTAGGTTTCTCTCTCAGATAGAAATATAAAATGACAAACAGCTGTGGTCAGAGCGAACCATGCCAGAAGACTGAATCTGAGTGATCAGAAATGCCTTTCAGCAGGAGGAGCAACCACCACTGGAACCACATTCAAGCCAAATGTGATAGGTCTTACACTGAAAAAGGATCATTATTTGTGATTGAAAACAATAAACAAACACAGAACACCTAAAGAGAAGGAGGCACCCTGCTATAATTTGGATCTGGAATGCTGCCCAAAGGTCATGTGTTGAAAGCTTGGACCCCAATCTACCAGCATTCAGAACGGACTCTACAGAAAGGTGAATCGAATCCTGAGCTCTAACCTCATCTGTGGATCAATCCACTGATGGGTTCATGATTGGACAGGACTATTGGGAGTTGGTCAAAACTGTGGGGGCGGTAGGGCCTAGTTGGAGGGTAGGCCATTGGAGTTGATTCCCTGGACGGGTACATCATATTCCTCAGTCCTCTCTTCCCCTCACCATTTCCCTGATCTCCATGAGTTGAGAGGCTCTGTTTTGAAGCCAGGCTCTCTGCCATGGTAATCTGCCTCACTTCAGGCCACAGCAATGGAGCCTGAAATTGAACCAAAATAAATATTTACTCATTTAATTTTCTCAGGTATGTTGTCAAAGTGATGAAAAAGTCTTCTCACACACACAAACACACACACACACACACACACACACACAAACACAGGAGGAATGGTCTAAAGGGAGAAAAGGACACTTGGTATTGTTGACGCCTTCTTCAACAGTAGACACAGCTGGGGTACAGCGTGGATTCTCACTTCAGCAGATGCTAAAAGGGGCTTAAATTTTTATATTAGTCTTTTATGAGGAGAGACTGACTAACACAGGCCTGACTTCTCTCTCAGATTTGGAGATGAATAAGAAGGACCAAGAAGATTTCCTTTTCTAGCCCAGGACACAAATGCAGTCACTAGTTTCTGATAGCAATCGGAGTAATTATGTCTACTTGCTCCGCTATCTCGAAGGCAAGAGACATTATGAGGTGATTCATATAATCCTTAGGATCTACTTAACCATTAATTTTCCAAAAATTCTTCCTTTTTTTAAATTTTATTTCTGCCACCTTGAGGTTTTGTTTCCTGAACAGACATAGAGAAAGAACAGCTCAAGGAAAAGAGTCTCCTGAAAATGGGCTCTGGGAAGAGAGTAATGGGAGCAAACCCAAACCCCTTCTAAAGGGTAATAAGGAAAATGATCCTAAACAAAACAAAAAGCAAATATGAACAAAGTGGCAGCAGGCTCTGTTTGTTGGCCACTTTCTCTGCACCAGCCATCAGGTGAGAACTACACACTATGTTGTCATTTACTGTTCAACTCATGCTTGTGAGAGAGGTCTTATAAATGCGCTCTGTCAGTTTAGCTCCAAAATTGCTCTGGTCCCAATGGGTATGTCTGTTACAGCCCACGTGCTTCATCTCTTTGCTTTGTCCCCAACTCTACAAAACTGCCTCCTCATTAACTTGTTGGAATTTAAACACCTTGGAAAGCAGGGCCTTATCTTAACTCCTTCTGATCCTCAGAGGTATGGGAATTACATTTAGGATTGTTACTCCATAGTAGAAAGTTTCTCAACTTTTTATTTCACTCTGGACTCTTGAAACCTGGATTATATTTGGCACTGATAAACAACAATAGGTTAAGTGGACATCAACCCATTGGCTCTAAAACAAATTTTCTTAAGTGAAATTTAAGCGGAATTTTTGAGCACTTAAATAAACTTCAATCAGAATTAACAAGGACCAAATAATGTTCAACTGAACTCGAAAATGTATAGATTAACAGCAAAACTTTACTTTTGGAAAGGGTAAAGATGGTTCTTTAGTGAAATCTAATCCATATTATAATTTGAATTCTGAGACTGATTAAGACTTTGTGATGGTTAATTTTATATGTTAACTCGCCTGGGCTACGATGCCCAGATACTTGGCCAACTTTTATTCTGGGTGTGTCTGTGCTGGTGTTATGGGGTGAGATTTACTTTTGAATAATCGGGGACTTTTAGTTAAATAGATTCCATTCTCTAATGTGGAGCCAGACCTCACCTCGTCAACTGAATGCAACTGAATGGGACAAAAAGCCCACCTCTCCCAGACAAGAGGGAACTGTCCAGTGAACTACCTTTGGATTTCATCTACAACATTGATTCTTCCTGGCTCCACAGCACACTGCCTTGGGACTCAAACTAGGACACTTTCCTGGATCTCTAGCTCCTCCCAGCCACCCCTGCCCAATCCCGTGAGCCAATAGCTGACAGGCAAGTGCAGGGAAGAAGCAGAGGCCCTGCAGGGGGTGAGTGTGCTACTGGCTGCAGGTCCCTGGTCAAAGCGCAGGACAGGCTTCTGAGTTTACAGGCAGGAAGGGATGATTGGTGGTTGGTGGAGCCCCAGGAACCCCGCGCTCTGAGGAATTCTGAGCGCTTGGGTCATAATTGACCCCGGCAACGCCGGAGGACGTTCGGGGCAGAGAAGTGGATGGTGATGGACGCGCTTCTCAGAGCTGGTCCGATGGCTCGCTGAAGTGGCCACGATGTCGGCCTGGTTTGGAGGCCTGGGCTCAGGCTTGGGCCACTTCTTGGCTCAGGTGGGGAGCAGCTTGCCTTTCCTCACCGGCCATAGCTCCACCCTCACCAGGGACATGCTTCTGGATGACTTAGGAGACCCAGAAGCAGCTTTACATCATTGTCGGAGAAAGGAAATGGAAACTACTGATTCCACACTAAGATGTGAGAATGAAAGACCGAAAAAGTATTGTACTGACCTGGAAGAAAAGCATGAAGCGCCAGAGCTACACAGAAACCATCAGTCTGTAAGTTGCCAAGATCAACTGCAACAGAAAGAGGTAGAGATCAGCCATCTTAAAGCAGGACAGACTGTCCTGCAAGATCAAATGTTCCAACTACGGGCAGCTGCTCAATCAGTACCCTCGGGAGCTTGCGGTGTGCCAACAACAACCGCACCGGCTCCGTTCGGTTCCCTGATCGGTAGTCATTCTTCAGCCTTTCGTGATGATGACACGGACTTTAGTGACATAATTGTAGCACAACAAGAAACAAACAGATTATCAACTGAAGTTGCAAAACATGAATCTGAAGTTGGCCACTCGAGGCAGATTGCTGAGGCTCAGGGAACACACCATTCTGACTCGAGTGAAATCTGCAAAGTACTAAATACTATCAAGACTCTTCAACCAAACCACAGTCCAGACATAGATGATCATCAGCATGAAATTTCAGTTTGGGAGCAGAGTTCTACTGTGGCAGAAAAGGGAAGAACCCTTCCTCAGCATTCAGCAGTGGAAGAAGTGTTCAGGCTTCAACGAGCCCTGGCTGATGCGGAGAAGGAAATCGTGAGACTAAATGGTTTAAACCAGGATAACCGCCTTGCTGAAGACAATCTGAAACTTAAAATGCATGTTGAAGCTTTAGAAAAAGAGAAGTCATCATTGAGTCAAGAAAAAGAGGAACTTCAGATGTCACTGTCAAAATTGAGCTGTGACTATCAAGTCATGAAAAGCAGAGCTTCAACAGACGTGAATTTGAATGTACAATTACTAGACTTAAAACTTCACTTGAAGGCAAAGGAGGAAGAACTGAATCAGACTATCAATGAGAAGAAAATGCTGATAGCTGAGTTAGAAGAACTGGATCATCAGAATCAGGAAGCTACAAAGCACATGATTTTGATACAAGATGAGCTATCCAAACAACAAAATGAAGGAGACCTTGTCATCAAGAAGTTGGAACAAGATCTAGATGACGAAAAAAAGAGAGTTCGTCAACTTGAGGATGAGCAAATGAACACATCCCAAGAGTTGCATGTGCAGAAGGAGAAGTTAACTGAGAATGCGCAGAGCCTCAGTGATTTGCATTTAACTAAGCAGAAGCTTGAAGGTAAAGTAGAAGATTTAGTAGATCAGCTAAATCAGTCACAAAAAAATAGTTTAAACCTCCAGCAGGAAAACCTGGGGCTTAAGGATCACATTAGACAACTTGAAGAGGAGCTGTCTGGATTTAAGAGTAAGTATCCAACTTCTCTGAACGAAGACTCGAACAGTCACTGGAAGGATGACATGCTTAAAGAACGAGAAGCTGAAGTGAGCAACCTAAGGCAAAATCTTTCTCAAGAGGAACAGCTCAATGAAAACTTAAGGAAAGTTGCTGTTGAACTCAAGACGGAAAATGAAATGTTGATTTTAGCACGTGACGATGTAAGGCGTAAGTTGGAAGAATCTATTGCTGCTTACAATCAAATCTCTCAAGAAAGAGACACTATCACGGAGACTCTCCAAAGAGACAAAGAAGAGACTGAAGCCAAACTGCACCAGGCAGAAAAAAGACTGTTGGAAGAAGCAAATAATCACAGGCAGACTATTGAGGAACTCTCCAATGCACACAATTTGAAGACCTCTTACTTAAAGCTGAAACACGAATGTGCACTTCAACTCAATCAAGAGAAGGACTTTGAAATAGCAGGACTCAAAAAGAATATTGAGCAAATGACTGCTGATGAAAAAGAAACTGAGGAAATTTTGGCATCTTACATAGAAGAAGAGGAGCGATTGACACAAGTCATAAATGAGAAAGAAGTTTTTATTGAAAAACTCGAAGAAAAAAGTTCACAACTACAAAAGGATTTAGATAAGTGTTCTCAGGCCTTAAGAGAAAATGAAACTTTAAGGCAATCCCTTGAAAGAAAGGACAGAAGTCTTACCTACGTGAAAGCAGAAAACAACTATCTGCGAGTAGAACTGGAAATACTTCGGGAACAGCACAATCAAGCTGTACCAGTGGCTGAGCCTGAAGCTCTTGATGCTATCACAGAACTAGAATTGGAGGTATCTCAACTGAATATAGTCAAAAATCATCTGGAAGATGAAATTCAAGACCATCTGAATATAATTGAAAATCAAAACCAGCGTAAAATGCAACTACTTCAGTCTTTACGGGAGCAGGAGGAGGAAATGGATGAATTTAAGTACCAATATGAGCAGATGAATGCTGCGCATAGCCAGTTAATTTTAGAAAGAGAGGAGGAAATTAAGAACTTGCAGAAAACTATTGAAGAACTAAAAGCCCAGTTGCCTGGAGAGAGAGGAGATGCTCAAACATTGAATTCTGATGTTTTTCAAGAGACCAAAGTAAAAATCCTAAGAGAAAACGAGGTTCAACACTTACGGGACCATGTGTTTGTAGACAAAAAGAGAAAGCAAAACAGCTGGTATATGTAAGTGGATAGCTACTGGGTATTTTATTTTATTTCTTTAGTTGTTGTTGTTGTTGTGATTTTTTGCTATAGTACTTTTAAAAAAATTTGTTTTGTTTTTTGTAGCACTTTTTGTTTATAGAATTTTGTTCCAATGTAGCAGATAATCATCACCAGTTATCAATTCTGATGTACTTTAGCGAGCAACTGTACAGAGCAGCCTTCTTGAACCACTAGTTCCAACCTCACTTAATGGCATTAAGATAAAAACGATACATGTAATTACAGGAAACAAGAAAAACCCAACCCATAAGAAGGAGGTCTCCGATTTAGAGTACGTGAAAACCAAATATAGTGTTGCAAAACGTTGAGAATATTTAGTTTATCCAAGATAACACTGTACAACTACCAAGAGAAAATTCCAATGGGGAGGACCTAAACAGGAAGCTTAGTGGATAAATTCTAAGATGCCTTGAATCCAAATTCTATGACCCCTATCCATTTTGCCGATTTCCATTTCTCTACGAAAGTCACTTCACATTAATTCAGTTTTCCAGATGATAAATATGTCCAGAAGGAAGAGTATTTCTATGAGTCAACCCCAAAGTGGGATCACGTGATCCATTGCCAATGGAAAAGTTAATTAGTAGGAATGTATCATTAAATATCTGGACTGCTTATCTACATACTATTGGGGGCTCTACAATAATTCTTATAAACACATTCTATAAAACATTGGATCAAAACAAGTTGGGGAGAGAAATAAGCTAACAACAGTTTTTGAAAGATGAAAAGCTTTAAAATAGGAGTAGTTACAACCTTTTGATAAATTAAGGTAAAAGATGAATCAAAAGTTTCTAGCTTAAGTAGGTGAAATCAGAGAAGAGAAAAAGCAGATTGCATAGCACATACTTCTCCGACACCTGTAGTTTCTAAAACCATTCAGAACCTTTTTATTAAAATTAATTTAAACAAAATTTAATATATTTTAAAATACAAATTATACTATCATTTAATATAAATTAATCTAATTTAAATTAATCTTAGTAGTATTATTTAAATTTCTTAATACTATGGTTTGATCTAAATTTATTTTATTAATTGATATTGTTTATATTAAATTCTAAATATTAAATTTATTTATAATTTAATATAAATTCCATTTATATTAAATTATAGTACGATTTATATTTAAAAATTCATTAAATTTTATTTAAATTAATACAATTTAACAAAGTAAATTTAACATAATATAGATTGAATTATTTAATATCGACTATATAACTTAATATAAATGTCAATAAAGTTAATTTTAATAAAAATGCTCTTAGTTGTTTTGGAAATTACAGGTGGCAGTGAAGTATTAGCAATATTATCTTCTTTTTTCTCCTCTTTGATTTTACCTAACTTAAGCTAGAACCTTTTGGTTTATCTTTTGTTTTACTTTACAAAAATTTAAAAAAAAAAAAAAAAAGGAAGAAAAACACCTAGTAGCTACACACATATCAGCTTTTCCTTTCTTATTTCTAAATTTCACCTTAACATTTACATTATTTGACCAAAATCAAGATGCCACCAGTTGTTAGGCATGAACAAAATCACTGAAACAACAACTGGAGGACGCATCCCAAAGTCACATTGGCCAAGTATTCAAAACATATAAATGTCTGAGAACTGATGAGCTCTGATAGTAAAGTTTCCAACCTATGAAAAGTTTCCAAATGCTATGGAAAATGATGACATTTCTCTTTTTGTGTTTTTAAGCTGAGAACCTAAGGTATGTTATCAGAAATTGTATGGAACTCAAGTCTTTAAATTTCTTATTTTTCCTGTACTGTAGACAAAGAGACTCACAATTCCTTGAGCTCTACTAGCATTTTAGTGACAGGAAAAAATTCAATGATGCATAGTTCTTTATCTGCATTCAATGTCTATCAATCTTACATACTTTGGGAAGGGTCACAAGCCACAGCCCTTATGCCTCCTGCTCTATTTCAAAGCTTCCAGCGTCAGTTGCAACGATTCTAGGAAACACTGGGAATACTCTATGGTACAAAATGCACAATTACTTTTATTTGAAAGCATCTCTAAGACATGAGTCATTAGGTGACTTTCTTGTTCTAAGTAAATTTACTGAATTATTATTAAGTGATAACATAGTAAGCCAAAATGAAAAATGAAAGCATATGCTTCAAATCAGAGCAAGGAAGAAATAAGAAGGTATGATGTGTGGTAAAAATACACGAACATGCAAATATTATCCAGCCTTCTTACGTCAAATTTCCTCTTTTTGATTTATTCATTTTTTGGAGGTTACATTCTTGCATGATATGCATGGAACAACTTTTGGGGGGATACAATCAGAAATGCAGCACTAAAATCTGCCTTCCTGTAACATCACACGGCTTACTCCTGAGAAGAATATCAAACTATATATTTGGCTTCGACTTGCCAAACTACTTGGAATCTTATTCCAGTAGACTTCACATGGTTGGGAAAAGCAGAGTTCAGATTTGTCATGAGAGATTTTTATATATTCTGCTCACTCCATCGTGTCTAGGTGAGCCTTTGGGTTTCAATGCCTGAAAACACACTTCTTATATTTCAGAATTAAAGAGCTCTTGGAAACGGCGACCTCACTGCATTCTTGAGAAAAATATGTTATACAGGTACTCAGAAAAATCACAAAGATTAATATAGGTTCAAGATTTTTTTTTTTTTAAGACAAGGGGTTTAATGGAGAAAACAGCAAGATAGCCTTAGAAATTTCATACTCCCTGCATTCTTAGGAAAAGCTTCTATATTGTAAAGAATAACACCAAACAGAAAAGTTCCTAAGAAAATATTGTGCTTTCAGTTTCCTTGTCTCATAAATTTTATTAAAGTTTCATTAAAGACCCTGTATTTGCTAGCCTTTTTATTAAATACTTTTTTGAGATATTCTATTAATGTCTATGACTGGATTTTATTTGGTCTCACATTAATGTCGCTCCCTGTGACAAAGGGTACCCGGGAGGCAGGCAGGATCAGCCTGTCCTCTCCGAGGCACCAGCTGTCCGAACCAGGCTCTGACAGAGGTAGTGAAGGGCACTAGCGTCTCCTGGACTGAGCGAGAGGGTAAGTATCTGAGTAATATTAATTGTGTATAAATGCCACATTTTTTATGCATTCATCTACTAAGTTGTTTCCACAATTTAGCTAATGTGAATTTTGCTGCTATGAACATTGATGTGGCTGTGTCCCTGTAGTTTGCAGTTTTTAAGTCCTTTGGGTATAGACCAAAAAGAGGGATAGCTAGGTCAAATGGTGGTTCTACTCCCAAATTTCCAGGGAATCTCCAAACTGCTTTCCATATTGGCTGCACCAATCTACAGTCCCACCGACAGTGTAGGGGTGTACATGTTTCCTGAAATCCTCACCAACACTTATTGTTGTTGTCTTCATAATAGTTGCCATTTTCAAAAATCGCTGACATTCTAACTGGAGGGAGGTGCAATTAAATCCCTATCTCTCACCATGCACAAAACTCCACTCAAATGAATCAAGGACCTAGGAATAAAACCAGAGACCTTGCATGTAACAGAAGAAAAAGTAGGCCCTAATTCCAATCATATGGGATTAGTCCCAAAATTCCTTAATAAGACTCCTATAGCACAAGAATTAAAATCCAGTATCAATAAATGAGATAGATGCAAACTAAAAAAGTTTCTTCTCCACAAAACAAACAATCTGGGAGGTGAATAGAGATCCTACATCTTGGGAGAAAAGTTTTGCCCCATCACACATCAGATAGAGCACTAATCTCTAGGGTATAGAAAGAACTCACAAATCTAAATAGACACACACACACACACACACACACACACACACACATAATTAAATAAATAAATACATAAATAAAATGACCCATTCAATAAATGGGCCACGGACCTGAACAGACACTTCTCCCAAGATGATATAAAATTAATCAACAAATAGATGCAAATATGCTCATCATCACTAGCACTTAGAGAAGTGAAAATCAAAACTACACTAAGATTTGAAGTTCAATCTTAAAGGCTGAAAAGGAGCATGTTTCACCTCTCTTTCTCCTTCTACCACCAAATCTTCATAGAAATTAGAAGAGGACATTTGAAAATGCTGAGTCATCCAAAATAAGAATGAGAATTTCAAGGACTGAACACAAAAATAGATTATGAAAGAGTAGATCAAGTTGAAAAGACAAAAGCAAATATAGAACGTGCAAGAAAACACTTCACTTGCAGAAGCTGAGAGGTAACAGGCTGCTTCATGCTTTCAGTATTACATACCAGGGATCACAGAGCACAGGACAACAATAAGATAGTTATCTGGGGTACCACAGCGTGGGGTATATAGAGCAAAAACATGGGAAACCCTGCAGAATAAAAGGCATAAACTGAACATCCCTCTCTCAGAACCCAAACAAGGAACCACCAACAAGCAGGGAGGGGATAGAGAAGAGCTGTGTAATGCACTTAAGAAGCCTGACTGAGTAGCTATACCGAGAAGTTGTACCATGCACACAAAACTACATATCATGTTCAAACACACAGGCTACAGCCACCAAAATTTACCATGCCCTAGACCACAATGAAAACGCCAGCCAATTCCGTAAAGGTGTTATCACACACGCTGCAATTCCTTGTGATTCTAAAATTAGAAGAATTTTGACTCCTCAAAAAAAAAAAAAAAAAAAAATTCCATATACAATGAAATTAGGGCCATAGAAACAATTCCAAATTATTGTTAGATTAAAGCAAAAATCAAGATGGGATTAAATTAAAATACTATAACAGTCATCTGGTGAGTATGGCAGAAGCAACAGGGATTTAGATATATGTATTTGAAAAGAGATTGAAATCAAACGGCATATGCTTTTAACATAAAAACATAATACCTGGATACTGGATAAAATAATGTAAATGTTAAGGCAAAATTTAGAAAAAACAAAGGAAAAGCTGATGTGTGTAGCTACTGGGTGTTTTGTCTTCCCATTTTCATCTTGGTAAATTAAGATAAAAGATAAACAAAAGTTTCTAGCTTAAGTTAGGCAAAATGAGACAGCAGACAAAAGTAGAATATATAGCTAATATTTCTCTGATACCTGTAGTTTCTAAAACCACTAAGAGGATTTTTATTAAAATTAATTTTATTAATATTTTTATTATATAGTTAATATTCAATGGCTTAATCTATATTAAATGTTATTTAAATTGACTTTGTTAAATTGTATTAATTTAAATGAAATTTAATGAATTTTTAGTATACTGATTTTAAGTCCTCTAGTTATAAACCAATGAGTGGGATAGCTGGGTCAAAGGGTGCTTCCGATCCCAGTTTTCCGAGGAATTTTCATACTGCTTTTCAGACTGGCTGCATCAATTTGCAGTGCCACCAGCAATGTATACGTGTACCTTTTCCCCCCTCATCCTCGCCAACACTTATTGTTGCTGATATTCTTGATGATTGCCATTCTGATTGAAGTGAGATGAAATCTTAGAGTAGTTTTGATTTGCATTTCTCTCATTACTAGTGAAGTTGAACATTTTTTTCATGTATTTATTGATTGATTGTATTGCTTCTTCTGTGAAGTGTCTGTTCAATACCTTGCCCTTTACATTAAAAAATATATATATTGTGTATTGCTGGCAAAAATAGAGTATCATTGAATAGTTCCAAAGTTTAGAGACTTCTAAAAAAGTGGCTTTTATAGACTTTCATGAGTTGAAAACTAGTTGTATTTCTAATAGGGTAGAGCTCAGTAATCACTACGTTGCCATCAAGAAAGCCCTGCAGATGTTTGCCTAGTGGAATGAAAAAAAAAAAAAAAAAAAAAAAACCAGAATTGAGAACATCATCCAGGCAAATCAGTAGGCAACTGATTCTAGTTCGAGGTAGACAATTAATCTGTTGAAGAATCTACTTTCACAGTTTGTATATAACATTTATGGACTATTTTACATTCTATTTTAAAAATATTGATTACTTAGCCTTTAGTGGACACAACATCTTTATTTTATTTATTTTTTTAGGTAGTGCTGAGGATCAAACCCCATGCCTCACGCATGCTAGGTGAAGGAGCTACTACTTGAGCCACATCCCCAACACTCTCTTAAATTCTTATTTTCACCTTGCTTCTTTATGATAATGAGAATTCAAATTTATGGGTAATATATCATTCACTGAACAACTTGTCAGTCCAAATCAATCCTTCTACTACTGTATTGTCACTGGAGTGTTATGTTAATCTTCCTACAAACGTGTGCGGAACATTTCATTGATTATGCCAATTCTTAAAAATACAAATGTGCCGAGCCCTAATATCCAGAGTATACAAACAACTCAAAAATTAAACATTAAGAAAGCAAACAACCCAATCAACAAATGGGCCAAGGACCTGAACAGACACTTCTCAGAGAAGGATATACAGTTAATCAAAAAATACACGGAAAAAATGCTCACCATCTCTAGCAATCAGAGAAATGCAAATTGAAACCACTCTAAGACACCAAATCAGTCCAGTAAGAATGGCAGCCATTAGGAAGTCAAACAACAACAAGTGCTGGCAAGGATGTGGGGGAAAAGGTACACTTGTACATTGCTGGTGCGACTGCAAATTGGTGCAGCCAATTTGGAAAGCATTATGGAGATTCCTGGGAAAGCTGGGAATGGAACCACCATTCGACCCAGCTATTCCCCTTCTCGGACTATTCCCAAAGACCTAAAAAGAGCATACTATAGGGATACAGCTACATCAAGGCTCATAGCAGCACAATTCACAATAGCTAGAATGTGGAACCAACCTAGATGCCAGTCAACAGATGAATGGATGAAAAAAATGTGGCATCTGTACACAGTGGAATATTACTCAGCACTAAAAAATAACAAAACCACGGCATTTGCAGGGAAATGGATGGCATTAGAGGAGATTATGCTAAGTGAAGTTAGCCAATCCCTAGAAAAGAAATGCTGAATGTCTTCTTTCATATAAGGAGGGGGACTCAAAACAGAGCAGGCTGGAAGAGCATGAAAAGAAGATTACCAATTAGAAGGGACAAGAGGTGGGAGGGAATGGGAGAGAGAAGGGGAAATTTCATGGAAATGGAAGGATACCCTCATTGTTATACAAAATTACATATAAGAGGATGTGATGGGAAAGGGGAAAAAAGGAGAGAAATGAATTACAGTAGCTGGGGTAGAGAGAGATTACGGGAGGGGAGGGGACAGAAGGGGGGATAGGGAGGGAATAGAAAAGGCAGCAGAATATAACAGACACTAGTGTGGCAGTATGTATCAACTTGGACGTATAACCAATGTGATCCTGCAAACTGTACACGTGGTAAAAGTAAGAATTCATACCCCACTTGAATCAAATGTATGAAATATGATATGTCAAGATCGTTGTAATGTTTTGAGCAACCAATAAACATTTAAAAAAAGAAACAAGAAGAGACGAGGCCCATATTGAGGAGATTTAAAAATTCTACTGAAATCTATAAGAAAATGTTTGAATGAATTATGAGGTATTAAAAGAAGTACCAACTTAATGTCTTGCATAGAATTTATCACCCTATGTTTATAGACTCAAAAAGCTTTCATTACTTTAACCTTCAACTGTGTTTTAACAAAGCCACATTATTCAGGGCTCTCTACTTCTGGCTTATTCTTTCTTACTCAGTCTTTTGCCCCATATGAGATCCTCACCTCCACAGTCGTCAATGGCTGGCCTTGCATTATAATTCAAGGATCACTCTATGGAACATCTTCTCCACTGATTGACTGTATTCAATTGCACTTCACAGCAGGAAATGTATATAACACAGCTTTATGTTGTTCACAATATCTATCACAATACCTTGTGCTTTTGGGGCACTGAATATATGTATAAGGATACCCTTATGATTATTGGATGCTTTCTGTCACATGTGCTCGCGAATGAGCCGGGGTTTTCCCTCCATATCCCCCATAGCTTCCAGGAACATTCCAAACATATTTGGAAGAAGAGAAATGCTTTCATTTGGATGGTCAGTTTCGAATACAGTAGGTAGGTTTCTCTCTCAGATAGAAATATAAAATGACAAACAGCTGTGGTCAGAGCGAACCATGCCAGAAGACTGAATCTGAGTGATCAGAAATGCCTTTCAGCAGGAGGAGCAACCACCACTGGAACCACATTCAAGCCAAATGTGATAGGTCTTACACTGAAAAAGGATCATTATTTGTGATTGAAAACAATAAACAAACACAGAACACCTAAAGAGAAGGAGGCACCCTGCTATAATTTGGATCTGGAATGCTGCCCAAAGGTCATGTGTTGAAAGCTTGGACCCCAATCTACCAGCATTCAGAACGGACTCTACAGAAAGGTGAATCGAATCCTGAGCTCTAACCTCATCTGTGGATCAATCCACTGATGGGTTCATGATTGGACAGGACTATTGGGAGTTGGTCAAAACTGTGGGGGCGGTAGGGCCTAGTTGGAGGGTAGGCCATTGGAGTTGATTCCCTGGACGGGTACATCATATTCCTCAGTCCTCTCTTCCCCTCACCATTTCCCTGATCTCCATGAGTTGAGAGGCTCTGTTTTGAAGCCAGGCTCTCTGCCATGGTAATCTGCCTCACTTCAGGCCACAGCAATGGAGCCTGAAATTGAACCAAAATAAATATTTACTCATTTAATTTTCTCAGGTATGTTGTCAAAGTGATGAAAAAGTCTTCTCACACACACAAACACACACACACACACACACACACACACACACAAACACAGGAGGAATGGTCTAAAGGGAGAAAAGGACACTTGGTATTGTTGACGCCTTCTTCAACAGTAGACACAGCTGGGGTACAGCGTGGATTCTCACTTCAGCAGATGCTAAAAGGGGCTTAAATTTTTATATTAGTCTTTTATGAGGAGAGACTGACTAACACAGGCCTGACTTCTCTCTCAGATTTGGAGATGAATAAGAAGGACCAAGAAGATTTCCTTTTCTAGCCCAGGACACAAATGCAGTCACTAGTTTCTGATAGCAATCGGAGTAATTATGTCTACTTGCTCCGCTATCTCGAAGGCAAGAGACATTATGAGGTGATTCATATAATCCTTAGGATCTACTTAACCATTAATTTTCCAAAAATTCTTCCTTTTTTTAAATTTTATTTCTGCCACCTTGAGGTTTTGTTTCCTGAACAGACATAGAGAAAGAACAGCTCAAGGAAAAGAGTCTCCTGAAAATGGGCTCTGGGAAGAGAGTAATGGGAGCAAACCCAAACCCCTTCTAAAGGGTAATAAGGAAAATGATCCTAAACAAAACAAAAAGCAAATATGAACAAAGTGGCAGCAGGCTCTGTTTGTTGGCCACTTTCTCTGCACCAGCCATCAGGTGAGAACTACACACTATGTTGTCATTTACTGTTCAACTCATGCTTGTGAGAGAGGTCTTATAAATGCGCTCTGTCAGTTTAGCTCCAAAATTGCTCTGGTCCCAATGGGTATGTCTGTTACAGCCCACGTGCTTCATCTCTTTGCTTTGTCCCCAACTCTACAAAACTGCCTCCTCATTAACTTGTTGGAATTTAAACACCTTGGAAAGCAGGGCCTTATCTTAACTCCTTCTGATCCTCAGAGGTATGGGAATTACATTTAGGATTGTTACTCCATAGTAGAAAGTTTCTCAACTTTTTATTTCACTCTGGACTCTTGAAACCTGGATTATATTTGGCACTGATAAACAACAATAGGTTAAGTGGACATCAACCCATTGGCTCTAAAACAAATTTTCTTAAGTGAAATTTAAGCGGAATTTTTGAGCACTTAAATAAACTTCAATCAGAATTAACAAGGACCAAATAATGTTCAACTGAACTCGAAAATGTATAGATTAACAGCAAAACTTTACTTTTGGAAAGGGTAAAGATGGTTCTTTAGTGAAATCTAATCCATATTATAATTTGAATTCTGAGACTGATTAAGACTTTGTGATGGTTAATTTTATATGTTAACTCGCCTGGGCTACGATGCCCAGATACTTGGCCAACTTTTATTCTGGGTGTGTCTGTGCTGGTGTTATGGGGTGAGATTTACTTTTGAATAATCGGGGACTTTTAGTTAAATAGATTCCATTCTCTAATGTGGAGCCAGACCTCACCTCGTCAACTGAATGCAACTGAATGGGACAAAAAGCCCACCTCTCCCAGACAAGAGGGAACTGTCCAGTGAACTACCTTTGGATTTCATCTACAACATTGATTCTTCCTGGCTCCACAGCACACTGCCTTGGGACTCAAACTAGGACACTTTCCTGGATCTCTAGCTCCTCCCAGCCACCCCTGCCCAATCCCGTGAGCCAATAGCTGACAGGCAAGTGCAGGGAAGAAGCAGAGGCCCTGCAGGGGGTGAGTGTGCTACTGGCTGCAGGTCCCTGGTCAAAGCGCAGGACAGGCTTCTGAGTTTACAGGCAGGAAGGGATGATTGGTGGTTGGTGGAGCCCCAGGAACCCCGCGCTCTGAGGAATTCTGAGCGCTTGGGTCATAATTGACCCCGGCAACGCCGGAGGACGTTCGGGGCAGAGAAGTGGATGGTGATGGACGCGCTTCTCAGAGCTGGTCCGATGGCTCGCTGAAGTGGCCACGATGTCGGCCTGGTTTGGAGGCCTGGGCTCAGGCTTGGGCCACTTCTTGGCTCAGGTGGGGAGCAGCTTGCCTTTCCTCACCGGCCATAGCTCCACCCTCACCAGGGACATGCTTCTGGATGACTTAGGAGACCCAGAAGCAGCTTTACATCATTGTCGGAGAAAGGAAATGGAAACTACTGATTCCACACTAAGATGTGAGAATGAAAGACCGAAAAAGTATTGTACTGACCTGGAAGAAAAGCATGAAGCGCCAGAGCTACACAGAAACCATCAGTCTGTAAGTTGCCAAGATCAACTGCAACAGAAAGAGGTAGAGATCAGCCATCTTAAAGCAGGACAGACTGTCCTGCAAGATCAAATGTTCCAACTACGGGCAGCTGCTCAATCAGTACCCTCGGGAGCTTGCGGTGTGCCAACAACAACCGCACCGGCTCCGTTCGGTTCCCTGATCGGTAGTCATTCTTCAGCCTTTCGTGATGATGACACGGACTTTAGTGACATAATTGTAGCACAACAAGAAACAAACAGATTATCAACTGAAGTTGCAAAACATGAATCTGAAGTTGGCCACTCGAGGCAGATTGCTGAGGCTCAGGGAACACACCATTCTGACTCGAGTGAAATCTGCAAAGTACTAAATACTATCAAGACTCTTCAACCAAACCACAGTCCAGACATAGATGATCATCAGCATGAAATTTCAGTTTGGGAGCAGAGTTCTACTGTGGCAGAAAAGGGAAGAACCCTTCCTCAGCATTCAGCAGTGGAAGAAGTGTTCAGGCTTCAACGAGCCCTGGCTGATGCGGAGAAGGAAATCGTGAGACTAAATGGTTTAAACCAGGATAACCGCCTTGCTGAAGACAATCTGAAACTTAAAATGCATGTTGAAGCTTTAGAAAAAGAGAAGTCATCATTGAGTCAAGAAAAAGAGGAACTTCAGATGTCACTGTCAAAATTGAGCTGTGACTATCAAGTCATGAAAAGCAGAGCTTCAACAGACGTGAATTTGAATGTACAATTACTAGACTTAAAACTTCACTTGAAGGCAAAGGAGGAAGAACTGAATCAGACTATCAATGAGAAGAAAATGCTGATAGCTGAGTTAGAAGAACTGGATCATCAGAATCAGGAAGCTACAAAGCACATGATTTTGATACAAGATGAGCTATCCAAACAACAAAATGAAGGAGACCTTGTCATCAAGAAGTTGGAACAAGATCTAGATGACGAAAAAAAGAGAGTTCGTCAACTTGAGGATGAGCAAATGAACACATCCCAAGAGTTGCATGTGCAGAAGGAGAAGTTAACTGAGAATGCGCAGAGCCTCAGTGATTTGCATTTAACTAAGCAGAAGCTTGAAGGTAAAGTAGAAGATTTAGTAGATCAGCTAAATCAGTCACAAAAAAATAGTTTAAACCTCCAGCAGGAAAACCTGGGGCTTAAGGATCACATTAGACAACTTGAAGAGGAGCTGTCTGGATTTAAGAGTAAGTATCCAACTTCTCTGAACGAAGACTCGAACAGTCACTGGAAGGATGACATGCTTAAAGAACGAGAAGCTGAAGTGAGCAACCTAAGGCAAAATCTTTCTCAAGAGGAACAGCTCAATGAAAACTTAAGGAAAGTTGCTGTTGAACTCAAGACGGAAAATGAAATGTTGATTTTAGCACGTGACGATGTAAGGCGTAAGTTGGAAGAATCTATTGCTGCTTACAATCAAATCTCTCAAGAAAGAGACACTATCACGGAGACTCTCCAAAGAGACAAAGAAGAGACTGAAGCCAAACTGCACCAGGCAGAAAAAAGACTGTTGGAAGAAGCAAATAATCACAGGCAGACTATTGAGGAACTCTCCAATGCACACAATTTGAAGACCTCTTACTTAAAGCTGAAACACGAATGTGCACTTCAACTCAATCAAGAGAAGGACTTTGAAATAGCAGGACTCAAAAAGAATATTGAGCAAATGACTGCTGATGAAAAAGAAACTGAGGAAATTTTGGCATCTTACATAGAAGAAGAGGAGCGATTGACACAAGTCATAAATGAGAAAGAAGTTTTTATTGAAAAACTCGAAGAAAAAAGTTCACAACTACAAAAGGATTTAGATAAGTGTTCTCAGGCCTTAAGAGAAAATGAAACTTTAAGGCAATCCCTTGAAAGAAAGGACAGAAGTCTTACCTACGTGAAAGCAGAAAACAACTATCTGCGAGTAGAACTGGAAATACTTCGGGAACAGCACAATCAAGCTGTACCAGTGGCTGAGCCTGAAGCTCTTGATGCTATCACAGAACTAGAATTGGAGGTATCTCAACTGAATATAGTCAAAAATCATCTGGAAGATGAAATTCAAGACCATCTGAATATAATTGAAAATCAAAACCAGCGTAAAATGCAACTACTTCAGTCTTTACGGGAGCAGGAGGAGGAAATGGATGAATTTAAGTACCAATATGAGCAGATGAATGCTGCGCATAGCCAGTTAATTTTAGAAAGAGAGGAGGAAATTAAGAACTTGCAGAAAACTATTGAAGAACTAAAAGCCCAGTTGCCTGGAGAGAGAGGAGATGCTCAAACATTGAATTCTGATGTTTTTCAAGAGACCAAAGTAAAAATCCTAAGAGAAAACGAGGTTCAACACTTACGGGACCATGTGTTTGTAGACAAAAAGAGAAAGCAAAACAGCTGGTATATGTAAGTGGATAGCTACTGGGTATTTTATTTTATTTCTTTAGTTGTTGTTGTTGTTGTGATTTTTTGCTATAGTACTTTTAAAAAAATTTGTTTTGTTTTTTGTAGCACTTTTTGTTTATAGAATTTTGTTCCAATGTAGCAGATAATCATCACCAGTTATCAATTCTGATGTACTTTAGCGAGCAACTGTACAGAGCAGCCTTCTTGAACCACTAGTTCCAACCTCACTTAATGGCATTAAGATAAAAACGATACATGTAATTACAGGAAACAAGAAAAACCCAACCCATAAGAAGGAGGTCTCCGATTTAGAGTACGTGAAAACCAAATATAGTGTTGCAAAACGTTGAGAATATTTAGTTTATCCAAGATAACACTGTACAACTACCAAGAGAAAATTCCAATGGGGAGGACCTAAACAGGAAGCTTAGTGGATAAATTCTAAGATGCCTTGAATCCAAATTCTATGACCCCTATCCATTTTGCCGATTTCCATTTCTCTACGAAAGTCACTTCACATTAATTCAGTTTTCCAGATGATAAATATGTCCAGAAGGAAGAGTATTTCTATGAGTCAACCCCAAAGTGGGATCACGTGATCCATTGCCAATGGAAAAGTTAATTAGTAGGAATGTATCATTAAATATCTGGACTGCTTATCTACATACTATTGGGGGCTCTACAATAATTCTTATAAACACATTTTATAAAACATTGGATCAAAACAAGTTGGGGAGAGAAATAAGCTAACAACAGTTTTTGAAAGATGAAAAGCTTTAAAATAGGAGTAGTTACAACCTTTTGATAAATTAAGGTAAAAGATGAATCAAAAGTTTCTAGCTTAAGTAGGTGAAATCAGAGAAGAGAAAAAGCAGATTGCATAGCACATACTTCTCCGACACCTGTAGTTTCTAAAACCATTCAGAACCTTTTTATTAAAATTAATTTAAACAAAATTTAATATATTTTAAAATATAAATTATACTATCATTTAATATAAATTAATCTAATTTAAATTAATCTTAGTAGTATTATTTAAATTTCTTAATACTATGGTTTGATCTAAATGTATTTTATTAATTGATATTGTTTATATTAAATTCTAAATATTAAATTTATTTATAATTTAATATAAATTCCATTTATATTAAATTATAGTACGATTTATATTTAAAAATTCATTAAATTTTATTTAAATTAATACAATTTAACAAAGTAAATTTAACATAATATAGATTGAATTATTTAATATCGACTATATAACTTAATATAAATGTCAATAAAGTTAATTTTAATAAAAATGCTCTTAGTTGTTTTGGAAATTACAGGTGGCAGTGAAGTATTAGCAATATTATCTTCTTTTTTCTCCTCTTTGATTTTACCTAACTTAAGCTAGAACCTTTTGGTTTATCTTTTGTTTTACTTTACAAAAATTAAAAAAAAAAAAAAAAAAAAAAAGGAAGAAAAACACCTAGTAGCTACACACATATCAGCTTTTCCTTTCTTATTTCTAAATTTCACCTTAACATTTACATTATTTGACCAAAATCAAGATGCCACCAGTTGTTAGGCATGAACAAAATCACTGAAACAACAACTGGAGGACGCATCCCAAAGTCACATTGGCCAAGTATTCAAAACATATAAATGTCTGAGAACTGATGAGCTCTGATAGTAAAGTTTCCAACCTATGAAAAGTTTCCAAATGCTATGGAAAATGATGACATTTCTCTTTTTGTGTTTTTAAGCTGAGAACCTAAGGTATGTTATCAGAAATTGTATGGAACTCAAGTCTTTAAATTTCTTATTTTTCCTGTACTGTAGACAAAGAGACTCACAATTCCTTGAGCTCTACTAGCATTTTAGTGACAGGAAAAAATTCAATGATGCATAGTTCTTTATCTGCATTCAATGTCTATCAATCTTACATACTTTGGGAAGGGTCACAAGCCACAGCCCTTATGCCTCCTGCTCTATTTCAAAGCTTCCAGCGTCAGTTGCAACGATTCTAGGAAACACTGGGAATACTCTATGGTACAAAATGCACAATTACTTTTATTTGAAAGCATCTCTAAGACATGAGTCATTAGGTGACTTTCTTGTTCTAAGTAAATTTACTGAATTATTATTAAGTGATAACATAGTAAGCCAAAATGAAAAATGAAAGCATATGCTTCAAATCAGAGCAAGGAAGAAATAAGAAGGTATGATGTGTGGTAAAAATACACGAACATGCAAATATTATCCAGCCTTCTTACGTCAAATTTCCTCTTTTTGATTTATTCATTTTTTGGAGGTTACATTCTTGCATGATATGCATGGAACAACTTTTGGGGGGATACAATCAGAAATGCAGCACTAAAATCTGCCTTCCTGTAACATCACACGGCTTACTCCTGAGAAGAATATCAAACTATATATTTGGCTTCGACTTGCCAAACTACTTGGAATCTTATTCCAGTAGACTTCACATGGTTGGGAAAAGCAGAGTTCAGATTTGTCATGAGAGATTTTTATATATTCTGCTCACTCCATCGTGTCTAGGTGAGCCTTTGGGTTTCAATGCCTGAAAACACACTTCTTATATTTCAGAATTAAAGAGCTCTTGGAAACGGCGACCTCACTGCATTCTTGAGAAAAATATGTTATACAGGTACTCAGAAAAATCACAAAGATTAATATAGGTTCAAGATTTTTTTTTTTTTAAGACAAGGGGTTTAATGGAGAAAACAGCAAGATAGCCTTAGAAATTTCATACTCCCTGCATTCTTAGGAAAAGCTTCTATATTGTAAAGAATAACACCAAACAGAAAAGTTCCTAAGAAAATATTGTGCTTTCAGTTTCCTTGTCTCATAAATTTTATTAAAGTTTCATTAAAGACCCTGTATTTGCTAGCCTTTTTATTAAATACTTTTTTGAGATATTCTATTAATGTCTATGACTGGATTTTATTTGGTCTCACATTAATGTCGCTCCCTGTGACAAAGGGTACCCGGGAGGCAGGCAGGATCAGCCTGTCCTCTCCGAGGCACCAGCTGTCCGAACCAGGCTCTGACAGAGGTAGTGAAGGGCACTAGCGTCTCCTGGACTGAGCGAGAGGGTAAGTATCTGAGTAATATTAATTGTGTATAAATGCCACATTTTTTATGCATTCATCTACTAAGTTGTTTCCACAATTTAGCTAATGTGAATTTTGCTGCTATGAACATTGATGTGGCTGTGTCCCTGTAGTTTGCAGTTTTTAAGTCCTTTGGGTATAGACCAAAAAGAGGGATAGCTAGGTCAAATGGTGGTTCTACTCCCAAATTTCCAGGGAATCTCCAAACTGCTTTCCATATTGGCTGCACCAATCTACAGTCCCACCGACAGTGTAGGGGTGTACATGTTTCCTGAAATCCTCACCAACACTTATTGTTGTTGTCTTCATAATAGTTGCCATTTTCAAAAATCGCTGACATTCTAACTGGAGGGAGGTGCAATTAAATCCCTATCTCTCACCATGCACAAAACTCCACTCAAATGAATCAAGGACCTAGGAATAAAACCAGAGACCTTGCATGTAACAGAAGAAAAAGTAGGCCCTAATTCCAATCATATGGGATTAGTCCCAAAATTCCTTAATAAGACTCCTATAGCACAAGAATTAAAATCCAGTATCAATAAATGAGATAGATGCAAACTAAAAAAGTTTCTTCTCCACAAAACAAACAATCTGGGAGGTGAATAGAGATCCTACATCTTGGGAGAAAAGTTTTGCCCCATCACACATCAGATAGAGCACTAATCTCTAGGGTATAGAAAGAACTCACAAATCTAAATAGACACACACACACACACACACACACACACACACACATAATTAAATAAATAAATACATAAATAAAATGACCCATTCAATAAATGGGCCACGGACCTGAACAGACACTTCTCCCAAGATGATATAAAATTAATCAACAAATAGATGCAAATATGCTCATCATCACTAGCACTTAGAGAAGTGAAAATCAAAACTACACTAAGATTTGAAGTTCAATCTTAAAGGCTGAAAAGGAGCATGTTTCACCTCTCTTTCTCCTTCTACCACCAAATCTTCATAGAAATTAGAAGAGGACATTTGAAAATGCTGAGTCATCCAAAATAAGAATGAGAATTTCAAGGACTGAACACAAAAATAGATTATGAAAGAGTAGATCAAGTTGAAAAGACAAAAGCAAATATAGAACGTGCAAGAAAACACTTCACTTGCAGAAGCTGAGAGGTAACAGGCTGCTTCATGCTTTCAGTATTACATACCAGGGATCACAGAGCACAGGACAACAATAAGATAGTTATCTGGGGTACCACAGCGTGGGGTATATAGAGCAAAAACATGGGAAACCCTGCAGAATAAAAGGCATAAACTGAACATCCCTCTCTCAGAACCCAAACAAGGAACCACCAACAAGCAGGGAGGGGATAGAGAAGAGCTGTGTAATGCACTTAAGAAGCCTGACTGAGTAGCTATACCGAGAAGTTGTACCATGCACACAAAACTACATATCATGTTCAAACACACAGGCTACAGCCACCAAAATTTACCATGCCCTAGACCACAATGAAAACGCCAGCCAATTCCGTAAAGGTGTTATCACACACGCTGCAATTCCTTGTGATTCTAAAATTAGAAGAATTTTGACTCCTCAAAAAAAAAAAAAAAAAAAAATTCCATATACAATGAAATTAGGGCCATAGAAACAATTCCAAATTATTGTTAGATTAAAGCAAAAATCAAGATGGGATTAAATTAAAATACTATAACAGTCATCTGGTGAGTATGGCAGAAGCAACAGGGATTTAGATATATGTATTTGAAAAGAGATTGAAATCAAACGGCATATGCTTTTAACATAAAAACATAATACCTGGATACTGGATAAAATAATGTAAATGTTAAGGCAAAATTTAGAAAAAACAAAGGAAAAGCTGATGTGTGTAGCTACTGGGTGTTTTGTCTTCCCATTTTCATCTTGGTAAATTAAGATAAAAGATAAACAAAAGTTTCTAGCTTAAGTTAGGCAAAATGAGACAGCAGACAAAAGTAGAATATATAGCTAATATTTCTCTGATACCTGTAGTTTCTAAAACCACTAAGAGGATTTTTATTAAAATTAATTTTATTAATATTTTTATTATATAGTTAATATTCAATGGCTTAATCTATATTAAATGTTATTTAAATTGACTTTGTTAAATTGTATTAATTTAAATGAAATTTAATGAATTTTTAGTATACTGATTTTAAGTCCTCTAGTTATAAACCAATGAGTGGGATAGCTGGGTCAAAGGGTGCTTCCGATCCCAGTTTTCCGAGGAATTTTCATACTGCTTTTCAGACTGGCTGCATCAATTTGCAGTGCCACCAGCAATGTATACGTGTACCTTTTCCCCCCTCATCCTCGCCAACACTTATTGTTGCTGATATTCTTGATGATTGCCATTCTGATTGAAGTGAGATGAAATCTTAGAGTAGTTTTGATTTGCATTTCTCTCATTACTAGTGAAGTTGAACATTTTTTTCATGTATTTATTGATTGATTGTATTGCTTCTTCTGTGAAGTGTCTGTTCAATACCTTGCCCTTTACATTAAAAAATATATATATTGTGTATTGCTGGCAAAAATAGAGTATCATTGAATAGTTCCAAAGTTTAGAGACTTCTAAAAAAGTGGCTTTTATAGACTTTCATGAGTTGAAAACTAGTTGTATTTCTAATAGGGTAGAGCTCAGTAATCACTACGTTGCCATCAAGAAAGCCCTGCAGATGTTTGCCTAGTGGAATGAAAAAAAAAAAAAAAAAAAAAAAACCAGAATTGAGAACATCATCCAGGCAAATCAGTAGGCAACTGATTCTAGTTCGAGGTAGACAATTAATCTGTTGAAGAATCTACTTTCACAGTTTGTATATAACATTTATGGACTATTTTACATTCTATTTTAAAAATATTGATTACTTAGCCTTTAGTGGACACAACATCTTTATTTTATTTATTTTTTTAGGTAGTGCTGAGGATCAAACCCCATGCCTCACGCATGCTAGGTGAAGGAGCTACTACTTGAGCCACATCCCCAACACTCTCTTAAATTCTTATTTTCACCTTGCTTCTTTATGATAATGAGAATTCAAATTTATGGGTAATATATCATTCACTGAACAACTTGTCAGTCCAAATCAATCCTTCTACTACTGTATTGTCACTGGAGTGTTATGTTAATCTTCCTACAAACGTGTGCGGAACATTTCATTGATTATGCCAATTCTTAAAAATACAAATGTGCCGAGCCCTAATATCCAGAGTATACAAACAACTCAAAAATTAAACATTAAGAAAGCAAACAACCCAATCAACAAATGGGCCAAGGACCTGAACAGACACTTCTCAGAGAAGGATATACAGTTAATCAAAAAATACACGGAAAAAATGCTCACCATCTCTAGCAATCAGAGAAATGCAAATTGAAACCACTCTAAGACACCAAATCAGTCCAGTAAGAATGGCAGCCATTAGGAAGTCAAACAACAACAAGTGCTGGCAAGGATGTGGGGGAAAAGGTACACTTGTACATTGCTGGTGCGACTGCAAATTGGTGCAGCCAATTTGGAAAGCATTATGGAGATTCCTGGGAAAGCTGGGAATGGAACCACCATTCGACCCAGCTATTCCCCTTCTCGGACTATTCCCAAAGACCTAAAAAGAGCATACTATAGGGATACAGCTACATCAAGGCTCATAGCAGCACAATTCACAATAGCTAGAATGTGGAACCAACCTAGATGCCAGTCAACAGATGAATGGATGAAAAAAATGTGGCATCTGTACACAGTGGAATATTACTCAGCACTAAAAAATAACAAAACCACGGCATTTGCAGGGAAATGGATGGCATTAGAGGAGATTATGCTAAGTGAAGTTAGCCAATCCCTAGAAAAGAAATGCTGAATGTCTTCTTTCATATAAGGAGGGGGACTCAAAACAGAGCAGGCTGGAAGAGCATGAAAAGAAGATTACCAATTAGAAGGGACAAGAGGTGGGAGGGAATGGGAGAGAGAAGGGGAAATTTCATGGAAATGGAAGGATACCCTCATTGTTATACAAAATTACATATAAGAGGATGTGATGGGAAAGGGGAAAAAAGGAGAGAAATGAATTACAGTAGCTGGGGTAGAGAGAGATTACGGGAGGGGAGGGGACAGAAGGGGGGATAGGGAGGGAATAGAAAAGGCAGCAGAATATAACAGACACTAGTGTGGCAGTATGTATCAACTTGGACGTATAACCAATGTGATCCTGCAAACTGTACACGTGGTAAAAGTAAGAATTCATACCCCACTTGAATCAAATGTATGAAATATGATATGTCAAGATCGTTGTAATGTTTTGAGCAACCAATAAACATTTAAAAAAAGAAACAAGAAGAGACGAGGCCCATATTGAGGAGATTTAAAAATTCTACTGAAATCTATAAGAAAATGTTTGAATGAATTATGAGGTATTAAAAGAAGTACCAACTTAATGTCTTGCATAGAATTTATCACCCTATGTTTATAGACTCAAAAAGCTTTCATTACTTTAACCTTCAACTGTGTTTTAACAAAGCCACATTATTCAGGGCTCTCTACTTCTGGCTTATTCTTTCTTACTCAGTCTTTTGCCCCATATGAGATCCTCACCTCCACAGTCGTCAATGGCTGGCCTTGCATTATAATTCAAGGATCACTCTATGGAACATCTTCTCCACTGATTGACTGTATTCAATTGCACTTCACAGCAGGAAATGTATATAACACAGCTTTATGTTGTTCACAATATCTATCACAATACCTTGTGCTTTTGGGGCACTGAATATATGTATAAGGATACCCTTATGATTATTGGATGCTTTCTGTCACATGTGCTCGCGAATGAGCCGGGGTTTTCCCTCCATATCCCCCATAGCTTCCAGGAACATTCCAAACATATTTGGAAGAAGAGAAATGCTTTCATTTGGATGGTCAGTTTCGAATACAGTAGGTAGGTTTCTCTCTCAGATAGAAATATAAAATGACAAACAGCTGTGGTCAGAGCGAACCATGCCAGAAGACTGAATCTGAGTGATCAGAAATGCCTTTCAGCAGGAGGAGCAACCACCACTGGAACCACATTCAAGCCAAATGTGATAGGTCTTACACTGAAAAAGGATCATTATTTGTGATTGAAAACAATAAACAAACACAGAACACCTAAAGAGAAGGAGGCACCCTGCTATAATTTGGATCTGGAATGCTGCCCAAAGGTCATGTGTTGAAAGCTTGGACCCCAATCTACCAGCATTCAGAACGGACTCTACAGAAAGGTGAATCGAATCCTGAGCTCTAACCTCATCTGTGGATCAATCCACTGATGGGTTCATGATTGGACAGGACTATTGGGAGTTGGTCAAAACTGTGGGGGCGGTAGGGCCTAGTTGGAGGGTAGGCCATTGGAGTTGATTCCCTGGACGGGTACATCATATTCCTCAGTCCTCTCTTCCCCTCACCATTTCCCTGATCTCCATGAGTTGAGAGGCTCTGTTTTGAAGCCAGGCTCTCTGCCATGGTAATCTGCCTCACTTCAGGCCACAGCAATGGAGCCTGAAATTGAACCAAAATAAATATTTACTCATTTAATTTTCTCAGGTATGTTGTCAAAGTGATGAAAAAGTCTTCTCACACACACAAACACACACACACACACACACACACACACACACAAACACAGGAGGAATGGTCTAAAGGGAGAAAAGGACACTTGGTATTGTTGACGCCTTCTTCAACAGTAGACACAGCTGGGGTACAGCGTGGATTCTCACTTCAGCAGATGCTAAAAGGGGCTTAAATTTTTATATTAGTCTTTTATGAGGAGAGACTGACTAACACAGGCCTGACTTCTCTCTCAGATTTGGAGATGAATAAGAAGGACCAAGAAGATTTCCTTTTCTAGCCCAGGACACAAATGCAGTCACTAGTTTCTGATAGCAATCGGAGTAATTATGTCTACTTGCTCCGCTATCTCGAAGGCAAGAGACATTATGAGGTGATTCATATAATCCTTAGGATCTACTTAACCATTAATTTTCCAAAAATTCTTCCTTTTTTTAAATTTTATTTCTGCCACCTTGAGGTTTTGTTTCCTGAACAGACATAGAGAAAGAACAGCTCAAGGAAAAGAGTCTCCTGAAAATGGGCTCTGGGAAGAGAGTAATGGGAGCAAACCCAAACCCCTTCTAAAGGGTAATAAGGAAAATGATCCTAAACAAAACAAAAAGCAAATATGAACAAAGTGGCAGCAGGCTCTGTTTGTTGGCCACTTTCTCTGCACCAGCCATCAGGTGAGAACTACACACTATGTTGTCATTTACTGTTCAACTCATGCTTGTGAGAGAGGTCTTATAAATGCGCTCTGTCAGTTTAGCTCCAAAATTGCTCTGGTCCCAATGGGTATGTCTGTTACAGCCCACGTGCTTCATCTCTTTGCTTTGTCCCCAACTCTACAAAACTGCCTCCTCATTAACTTGTTGGAATTTAAACACCTTGGAAAGCAGGGCCTTATCTTAACTCCTTCTGATCCTCAGAGGTATGGGAATTACATTTAGGATTGTTACTCCATAGTAGAAAATTTCTCAACTTTTTATTTCACTCTGGACTCTTGAAACCTGGATTATATTTGGCACTGATAAACAACAATAGGTTAAGTGGACATCAACCCATTGGCTCTAAAACAAATTTTCTTAAGTGAAATTTAAGCGGAATTTTTGAGCACTTAAATAAACTTCAATCAGAATTAACAAGGACCAAATAATGTTCAACTGAACTCGAAAATGTATAGATTAACAGCAAAACTTTACTTTTGGAAAGGGTAAAGATGGTTCTTTAGTGAAATCTAATCCATATTATAATTTGAATTCTGAGACTGATTAAGACTTTGTGATGGTTAATTTTATATGTTAACTCGCCTGGGCTACGATGCCCAGATACTTGGCCAACTTTTATTCTGGGTGTGTCTGTGCTGGTGTTATGGGGTGAGATTTACTTTTGAATAATCGGGGACTTTTAGTTAAATAGATTCCATTCTCTAATGTGGAGCCAGACCTCACCTCGTCAACTGAATGCAACTGAATGGGACAAAAAGCCCACCTCTCCCAGACAAGAGGGAACTGTCCAGTGAACTACCTTTGGATTTCATCTACAACATTGATTCTTCCTGGCTCCACAGCACACTGCCTTGGGACTCAAACTAGGACACTTTCCTGGATCTCTAGCTCCTCCCAGCCACCCCTGCCCAATCCCGTGAGCCAATAGCTGACAGGCAAGTGCAGGGAAGAAGCAGAGGCCCTGCAGGGGGTGAGTGTGCTACTGGCTGCAGGTCCCTGGTCAAAGCGCAGGACAGGCTTCTGAGTTTACAGGCAGGAAGGGATGATTGGTGGTTGGTGGAGCCCCAGGAACCCCGCGCTCTGAGGAATTCTGAGCGCTTGGGTCATAATTGACCCCGGCAACGCCGGAGGACGTTCGGGGCAGAGAAGTGGATGGTGATGGACGCGCTTCTCAGAGCTGGTCCGATGGCTCGCTGAAGTGGCCACGATGTCGGCCTGGTTTGGAGGCCTGGGCTCAGGCTTGGGCCACTTCTTGGCTCAGGTGGGGAGCAGCTTGCCTTTCCTCACCGGCCATAGCTCCACCCTCACCAGGGACATGCTTCTGGATGACTTAGGAGACCCAGAAGCAGCTTTACATCATTGTCGGAGAAAGGAAATGGAAACTACTGATTCCACACTAAGATGTGAGAATGAAAGACCGAAAAAGTATTGTACTGACCTGGAAGAAAAGCATGAAGCGCCAGAGCTACACAGAAACCATCAGTCTGTAAGTTGCCAAGATCAACTGCAACAGAAAGAGGTAGAGATCAGCCATCTTAAAGCAGGACAGACTGTCCTGCAAGATCAAATGTTCCAACTACGGGCAGCTGCTCAATCAGTACGCTCGGGAGCTTGCGGTGTGCCAACAACAACCGCACCGGCTCTGTTCGGTTCCCTGATCGGTAGTCATTCTTCAGCCTTTCGTGATGATGACACGGACTTTAGTGACATAATTGTAGCACAACAAGAAACAAACAGATTATCAACTGAAGTTGCAAAACATGAATCTGAAGTTGGCCACTCGAGGCAGATTGCTGAGGCTCAGGGAACACACCATTCTGACTCGAGTGAAATCTGCAAAGTACTAAATACTATCAAGACTCTTCAACCAAACCACAGTCCAGACATAGATGATCATCAGCATGAAATTTCAGTTTGGGAGCAGAGTTCTACTGTGGCAGAAAAGGGAAGAACCCTTCCTCAGCATTCAGCAGTGGAAGAAGTGTTCAGGCTTCAACGAGCCCTGGCTGATGCGGAGAAGGAAATCGTGAGACTAAATGGTTTAAACCAGGATAACCGCCTTGCTGAAGACAATCTGAAACTTAAAATGCATGTTGAAGCTTTAGAAAAAGAGAAGTCATCATTGAGTCAAGAAAAAGAGGAACTTCAGATGTCACTGTCAAAATTGAGCTGTGACTATCAAGTCATGAAAAGCAGAGCTTCAACAGACGTGAATTTGAATGTACAATTACTAGACTTAAAACTTCACTTGAAGGCAAAGGAGGAAGAACTGAATCAGACTATCAATGAGAAGAAAATGCTGATAGCTGAGTTAGAAGAACTGGATCATCAGAATCAGGAAGCTACAAAGCACATGATTTTGATACAAGATGAGCTATCCAAACAACAAAATGAAGGAGACCTTGTCATCAAGAAGTTGGAACAAGATCTAGATGACGAAAAAAAGAGAGTTCGTCAACTTGAGGATGAGCAAATGAACACATCCCAAGAGTTGCATGTGCAGAAGGAGAAGTTAACTGAGAATGCGCAGAGCCTCAGTGATTTGCATTTAACTAAGCAGAAGCTTGAAGGTAAAGTAGAAGATTTAGTAGATCAGCTAAATCAGTCACAAAAAAATAGTTTAAACCTCCAGCAGGAAAACCTGGGGCTTAAGGATCACATTAGACAACTTGAAGAGGAGCTGTCTGGATTTAAGAGTAAGTATCCAACTTCTCTGAACGAAGACTCGAACAGTCACTGGAAGGATGACATGCTTAAAGAACGAGAAGCTGAAGTGAGCAACCTAAGGCAAAATCTTTCTCAAGAGGAACAGCTCAATGAAAACTTAAGGAAAGTTGCTGTTGAACTCAAGACGGAAAATGAAATGTTGATTTTAGCACGTGACGATGTAAGGCGTAAGTTGGAAGAATCTATTGCTGCTTACAATCAAATCTCTCAAGAAAGAGACACTATCACGGAGACTCTCCAAAGAGACAAAGAAGAGACTGAAGCCAAACTGCACCAGGCAGAAAAAAGACTGTTGGAAGAAGCAAATAATCACAGGCAGACTATTGAGGAACTCTCCAATGCACACAATTTGAAGACCTCTTACTTAAAGCTGAAACACGAATGTGCACTTCAACTCAATCAAGAGAAGGACTTTGAAATAGCAGGACTCAAAAAGAATATTGAGCAAATGACTGCTGATGAAAAAGAAACTGAGGAAATTTTGGCATCTTACATAGAAGAAGAGGAGCGATTGACACAAGTCATAAATGAGAAAGAAGTTTTTATTGAAAAACTCGAAGAAAAAAGTTCACAACTACAAAAGGATTTAGATAAGTGTTCTCAGGCCTTAAGAGAAAATGAAACTTTAAGGCAATCCCTTGAAAGAAAGGACAGAAGTCTTACCTACGTGAAAGCAGAAAACAACTATCTGCGAGTAGAACTGGAAATACTTCGGGAACAGCACAATCAAGCTGTACCAGTGGCTGAGCCTGAAGCTCTTGATGCTATCACAGAACTAGAATTGGAGGTATCTCAACTGAATATAGTCAAAAATCATCTGGAAGATGAAATTCAAGACCATCTGAATATAATTGAAAATCAAAACCAGCGTAAAATGCAACTACTTCAGTCTTTACGGGAGCAGGAGGAGGAAATGGATGAATTTAAGTACCAATATGAGCAGATGAATGCTGCGCATAGCCAGTTAATTTTAGAAAGAGAGGAGGAAATTAAGAACTTGCAGAAAACTATTGAAGAACTAAAAGCCCAGTTGCCTGGAGAGAGAGGAGATGCTCAAACATTGAATTCTGATGTTTTTCAAGAGACCAAAGTAAAAATCCTAAGAGAAAACGAGGTTCAACACTTACGGGACCATGTGTTTGTAGACAAAAAGAGAAAGCAAAACAGCTGGTATATGTAAGTGGATAGCTACTGGGTATTTTATTTTATTTCTTTAGTTGTTGTTGTTGTTGTGATTTTTTGCTATAGTACTTTTAAAAAAATTTGTTTTGTTTTTTGTAGCACTTTTTGTTTATAGAATTTTGTTCCAATGTAGCAGATAATCATCACCAGTTATCAATTCTGATGTACTTTAGCGAGCAACTGTACAGAGCAGCCTTCTTGAACCACTAGTTCCAACCTCACTTAATGGCATTAAGATAAAAACGATACATGTAATTACAGGAAACAAGAAAAACCCAACCCATAAGAAGGAGGTCTCCGATTTAGAGTACGTGAAAACCAAATATAGTGTTGCAAAACGTTGAGAATATTTAGTTTATCCAAGATAACACTGTACAACTACCAAGAGAAAATTCCAATGGGGAGGACCTAAACAGGAAGCTTAGTGGATAAATTCTAAGATGCCTTGAATCCAAATTCTATGACCCCTATCCATTTTGCCGATTTCCATTTCTCTACGAAAGTCACTTCACATTAATTCAGTTTTCCAGATGATAAATATGTCCAGAAGGAAGAGTATTTCTATGAGTCAACCCCAAAGTGGGATCACGTGATCCATTGCCAATGGAAAAGTTAATTAGTAGGAATGTATCATTAAATATCTGGACTGCTTATCTACATACTATTGGGGGCTCTACAATAATTCTTATAAACACATTTTATAAAACATTGGATCAAAACAAGTTGGGGAGAGAAATAAGCTAACAACAGTTTTTGAAAGATGAAAAGCTTTAAAATAGGAGTAGTTACAACCTTTTGATAAATTAAGGTAAAAGATGAATCAAAAGTTTCTAGCTTAAGTAGGTGAAATCAGAGAAGAGAAAAAGCAGATTGCATAGCACATACTTCTCCGACACCTGTAGTTTCTAAAACCATTCAGAACCTTTTTATTAAAATTAATTTAAACAAAATTTAATATATTTTAAAATATAAATTATACTATCATTTAATATAAATTAATCTAATTTAAATTAATCTTAGTAGTATTATTTAAATTTCTTAATACTATGGTTTGATCTAAATTTATTTTATTAATTGATATTGTTTATATTAAATTCTAAATATTAAATTTATTTATAATTTAATATAAATTCCATTTATATTAAATTATAGTACGATTTATATTTAAAAATTCATTAAATTTTAATTAAATTAATACAATTTAACAAAGTAAATTTAACATAATATAGATTGAATTATTTAATATCGACTATATAACTTAATATAAATGTCAATAAAGTTAATTTTAATAAAAATGCTCTTAGTTGTTTTGGAAATTACAGGTGGCAGTGAAGTATTAGCAATATTATCTTCTTTTTTCTCCTCTTTGATTTTACCTAACTTAAGCTAGAACCTTTTGGTTTATCTTTTGTTTTACTTTACAAAAATTAAAAAAAAAAAAAAAGGAAGAAAAACACCTAGTAGCTACACACATATCAGCTTTTCCTTTCTTATTTCTAAATTTCACCTTAACATTTACATTATTTGACCAAAATCAAGATGCCACCAGTTGTTAGGCATGAACAAAATCACTGAAACAACAACTGGAGGACGCATCCCAAAGTCACATTGGCCAAGTATTCAAAACATATAAATGTCTGAGAACTGATGAGCTCTGATAGTAAAGTTTCCAACCTATGAAAAGTTTCCAAATGCTATGGAAAATGATGACATTTCTCTTTTTGTGTTTTTAAGCTGAGAACCTAAGGTATGTTATCAGAAATTGTATGGAACTCAAGTCTTTAAATTTCTTATTTTTCCTGTACTGTAGACAAAGAGACTCACAATTCCTTGAGCTCTACTAGCATTTTAGTGACAGGAAAAAATTCAATGATGCATAGTTCTTTATCTGCATTCAATGTCTATCAATCTTACATACTTTGGGAAGGGTCACAAGCCACAGCCCTTATGCCTCCTGCTCTATTTCAAAGCTTCCAGCGTCAGTTGCAACGATTCTAGGAAACACTGGGAATACTCTATGGTACAAAATGCACAATTACTTTTATTTGAAAGCATCTCTAAGACATGAGTCATTAGGTGACTTTCTTGTTCTAAGTAAATTTACTGAATTATTATTAAGTGATAACATAGTAAGCCAAAATGAAAAATGAAAGCATATGCTTCAAATCAGAGCAAGGAAGAAATAAGAAGGTATGATGTGTGGTAAAAATACACGAACATGCAAATATTATCCAGCCTTCTTACGTCAAATTTCCTCTTTTTGATTTATTCATTTTTTGGAGGTTACATTCTTGCATGATATGCATGGAACAACTTTTGGGGGGATACAATCAGAAATGCAGCACTAAAATCTGCCTTCCTGTAACATCACACGGCTTACTCCTGAGAAGAATATCAAACTATATATTTGGCTTCGACTTGCCAAACTACTTGGAATCTTATTCCAGTAGACTTCACATGGTTGGGAAAAGCAGAGTTCAGATTTGTCATGAGAGATTTTTATATATTCTGCTCACTCCATCGTGTCTAGGTGAGCCTTTGGGTTTCAATGCCTGAAAACACACTTCTTATATTTCAGAATTAAAGAGCTCTTGGAAACGGCGACCTCACTGCATTCTTGAGAAAAATATGTTATACAGGTACTCAGAAAAATCACAAAGATTAATATAGGTTCAAGATTTTTTTTTTTTTAAGACAAGGGGTTTAATGGAGAAAACAGCAAGATAGCCTTAGAAATTTCATACTCCCTGCATTCTTAGGAAAAGCTTCTATATTGTAAAGAATAACACCAAACAGAAAAGTTCCTAAGAAAATATTGTGCTTTCAGTTTCCTTGTCTCATAAATTTTATTAAAGTTTCATTAAAGACCCTGTATTTGCTAGCCTTTTTATTAAATACTTTTTTGAGATATTCTATTAATGTCTATGACTGGATTTTATTTGGTCTCACATTAATGTCGCTCCCTGTGACAAAGGGTACCCGGGAGGCAGGCAGGATCAGCCTGTCCTCTCCGAGGCACCAGCTGTCCGAACCAGGCTCTGACAGAGGTAGTGAAGGGCACTAGCGTCTCCTGGACTGAGCGAGAGGGTAAGTATCTGAGTAATATTAATTGTGTATAAATGCCACATTTTTTATGCATTCATCTACTAAGTTGTTTCCACAATTTAGCTAATGTGAATTTTGCTGCTATGAACATTGATGTGGCTGTGTCCCTGTAGTTTGCAGTTTTTAAGTCCTTTGGGTATAGACCAAAAAGAGGGATAGCTAGGTCAAATGGTGGTTCTACTCCCAAATTTCCAGGGAATCTCCAAACTGCTTTCCATATTGGCTGCACCAATCTACAGTCCCACCGACAGTGTAGGGGTGTACATGTTTCCTGAAATCCTCACCAACACTTATTGTTGTTGTCTTCATAATAGTTGCCATTTTCAAAAATCGCTGACATTCTAACTGGAGGGAGGTGCAATTAAATCCCTATCTCTCACCATGCACAAAACTCCACTCAAATGAATCAAGGACCTAGGAATAAAACCAGAGACCTTGCATGTAACAGAAGAAAAAGTAGGCCCTAATTCCAATCATATGGGATTAGTCCCAAAATTCCTTAATAAGACTCCTATAGCACAAGAATTAAAATCCAGTATCAATAAATGAGATAGATGCAAACTAAAAAAGTTTCTTCTCCACAAAACAAACAATCTGGGAGGTGAATAGAGATCCTACATCTTGGGAGAAAAGTTTTGCCCCATCACACATCAGATAGAGCACTAATCTCTAGGGTATAGAAAGAACTCACAAATCTAAATAGACACACACACACACACACACACACACACACACACATAATTAAATAAATAAATACATAAATAAAATGACCCATTCAATAAATGGGCCACGGACCTGAACAGACACTTCTCCCAAGATGATATAAAATTAATCAACAAATAGATGCAAATATGCTCATCATCACTAGCACTTAGAGAAGTGAAAATCAAAACTACACTAAGATTTGAAGTTCAATCTTAAAGGCTGAAAAGGAGCATGTTTCACCTCTCTTTCTCCTTCTACCACCAAATCTTCATAGAAATTAGAAGAGGACATTTGAAAATGCTGAGTCATCCAAAATAAGAATGAGAATTTCAAGGACTGAACACAAAAATAGATTATGAAAGAGTAGATCAAGTTGAAAAGACAAAAGCAAATATAGAACGTGCAAGAAAACACTTCACTTGCAGAAGCTGAGAGGTAACAGGCTGCTTCATGCTTTCAGTATTACATACCAGGGATCACAGAGCACAGGACAACAATAAGATAGTTATCTGGGGTACCACAGCGTGGGGTATATAGAGCAAAAACATGGGAAACCCTGCAGAATAAAAGGCATAAACTGAACATCCCTCTCTCAGAACCCAAACAAGGAACCACCAACAAGCAGGGAGGGGATAGAGAAGAGCTGTGTAATGCACTTAAGAAGCCTGACTGAGTAGCTATACCGAGAAGTTGTACCATGCACACAAAACTACATATCATGTTCAAACACACAGGCTACAGCCACCAAAATTTACCATGCCCTAGACCACAATGAAAACGCCAGCCAATTCCGTAAAGGTGTTATCACACACGCTGCAATTCCTTGTGATTCTAAAATTAGAAGAATTTTGACTCCTCAAAAAAAAAAAAAAAAAAAAATTCCATATACAATGAAATTAGGGCCATAGAAACAATTCCAAATTATTGTTAGATTAAAGCAAAAATCAAGATGGGATTAAATTAAAATACTATAACAGTCATCTGGTGAGTATGGCAGAAGCAACAGGGATTTAGATATATGTATTTGAAAAGAGATTGAAATCAAACGGCATATGCTTTTAACATAAAAACATAATACCTGGATACTGGATAAAATAATGTAAATGTTAAGGCAAAATTTAGAAAAAACAAAGGAAAAGCTGATGTGTGTAGCTACTGGGTGTTTTGTCTTCCCATTTTCATCTTGGTAAATTAAGATAAAAGATAAACAAAAGTTTCTAGCTTAAGTTAGGCAAAATGAGACAGCAGACAAAAGTAGAATATATAGCTAATATTTCTCTGATACCTGTAGTTTCTAAAACCACTAAGAGGATTTTTATTAAAATTAATTTTATTAATATTTTTATTATATAGTTAATATTCAATGGCTTAATCTATATTAAATGTTATTTAAATTGACTTTGTTAAATTGTATTAATTTAAATGAAATTTAATGAATTTTTAGTATACTGATTTTAAGTCCTCTAGTTATAAACCAATGAGTGGGATAGCTGGGTCAAAGGGTGCTTCCGATCCCAGTTTTCCGAGGAATTTTCATACTGCTTTTCAGACTGGCTGCATCAATTTGCAGTGCCACCAGCAATGTATACGTGTACCTTTTCCCCCCTCATCCTCGCCAACACTTATTGTTGCTGATATTCTTGATGATTGCCATTCTGATTGAAGTGAGATGAAATCTTAGAGTAGTTTTGATTTGCATTTCTCTCATTACTAGTGAAGTTGAACATTTTTTTCATGTATTTATTGATTGATTGTATTGCTTCTTCTGTGAAGTGTCTGTTCAATACCTTGCCCTTTACATTAAAAAATATATATATTGTGTATTGCTGGCAAAAATAGAGTATCATTGAATAGTTCCAAAGTTTAGAGACTTCTAAAAAAGTGGCTTTTATAGACTTTCATGAGTTGAAAACTAGTTGTATTTCTAATAGGGTAGAGCTCAGTAATCACTACGTTGCCATCAAGAAAGCCCTGCAGATGTTTGCCTAGTGGAATGAAAAAAAAAAAAAAAAAAAAAAAACCAGAATTGAGAACATCATCCAGGCAAATCAGTAGGCAACTGATTCTAGTTCGAGGTAGACAATTAATCTGTTGAAGAATCTACTTTCACAGTTTGTATATAACATTTATGGACTATTTTACATTCTATTTTAAAAATATTGATTACTTAGCCTTTAGTGGACACAACATCTTTATTTTATTTATTTTTTTAGGTAGTGCTGAGGATCAAACCCCATGCCTCACGCATGCTAGGTGAAGGAGCTACTACTTGAGCCACATCCCCAACACTCTCTTAAATTCTTATTTTCACCTTGCTTCTTTATGATAATGAGAATTCAAATTTATGGGTAATATATCATTCACTGAACAACTTGTCAGTCCAAATCAATCCTTCTACTACTGTATTGTCACTGGAGTGTTATGTTAATCTTCCTACAAACGTGTGCGGAACATTTCATTGATTATGCCAATTCTTAAAAATACAAATGTGCCGAGCCCTAATATCCAGAGTATACAAACAACTCAAAAATTAAACATTAAGAAAGCAAACAACCCAATCAACAAATGGGCCAAGGACCTGAACAGACACTTCTCAGAGAAGGATATACAGTTAATCAAAAAATACACGGAAAAAATGCTCACCATCTCTAGCAATCAGAGAAATGCAAATTGAAACCACTCTAAGACACCAAATCAGTCCAGTAAGAATGGCAGCCATTAGGAAGTCAAACAACAACAAGTGCTGGCAAGGATGTGGGGGAAAAGGTACACTTGTACATTGCTGGTGCGACTGCAAATTGGTGCAGCCAATTTGGAAAGCATTATGGAGATTCCTGGGAAAGCTGGGAATGGAACCACCATTCGACCCAGCTATTCCCCTTCTCGGACTATTCCCAAAGACCTAAAAAGAGCATACTATAGGGATACAGCTACATCAAGGCTCATAGCAGCACAATTCACAATAGCTAGAATGTGGAACCAACCTAGATGCCAGTCAACAGATGAATGGATGAAAAAAATGTGGCATCTGTACACAGTGGAATATTACTCAGCACTAAAAAATAACAAAACCACGGCATTTGCAGGGAAATGGATGGCATTAGAGGAGATTATGCTAAGTGAAGTTAGCCAATCCCTAGAAAAGAAATGCTGAATGTCTTCTTTCATATAAGGAGGGGGACTCAAAACAGAGCAGGCTGGAAGAGCATGAAAAGAAGATTACCAATT